>NC_036859.1:20515409-20583403 GCF_002910315.2 Salvelinus sp. IW2-2015
TGTGTGTGTGTGTGTGTGTGTGTGTGTGTGTGTGTGTGTGTTCTGTGTGTCTATAGCAGAGTGTGTTTCTGTTTCACACATGTTGGAACATCAGCCATGTGATTTGCACATCAATACTTTCAACCCAATGGCTCTGCTGGAGTGAATTGGCTCTTGGAATCGGCTCTTGGACTCTCATACTGAGCCATTCTCCCCCATATGATGTCTGGCACGATTGCATCAATGTTAATCAAACGAGTCTGTCTAGCAGTCAGACCGAATTTGATTGTGTTTTGCCAAAAATGTATTAGCTAATACTAACTCAGGAAAAGTTGTGTCCCGAATGTCCTAAGATGATATCATTGCATAACATCCTTAGTTCATTGAGACATTGCCCGTGGCATATTTCATGATATCTTGCAGCATCCCACATTTCTCTCCTTTGCATCATCTGGCAAAAACATGGGTACCATCATGAAAATGTGTCTGAATAATTTAGTTTTGGTTTTAGATAATCAAACAGTTAAATAAAAAATATGAATGAAATGTTACAGCCACTCCCTTTTATTTGTCTTTTAGAGTTATTTAAGTGATAATGCCCTCGAAATGTCGGAGAGAGACAAACAGCAAAATTTATACAAATCTCTGCTGTTGAAAACTAAATGTTAGTCTAAAAGAAATGTGAGATAATGTCTAGATGCTTTATAGAGTGGAGATCAGGTTTATAAATTGCTTGGCTGGGGTGATGAGACAGTGGATTGCGTAGTCAGATGGAACAGAGTAAATAGCCATTTTAACGTCATAGTTTTAGCTGGTGGTAACTTGTGGACTATAAACTGGGTGATTCTAGCCCTGAATGCTTATTGACTGACATCCATGGTATATTGGCCATATACCACACCCCCTCGTGCCTTATTGCTTAAATAGACACCGTCTGGAATGCTGTTTTAACCAATCAGCATTCAGGATTAGACCCACCTGTTCGATAATCAATCATAATGTAGCTCTAACTCACCATCTTGATTAGTTCACGTGACAAAGGTTAGGAATAAGTAATCAATATGATGAACATCGAATTCTTATCCTTACTTTCGTCCCCCTCCCACTAAGCGTCCATCTGACTACGCAACCCACTGTCTCATCACCCCAGCCAAGCAATTTATAAACCTGATCTCCACTCTATAAAGCATCTAGACATTATCTCACATTTCTTTTAGACTAACATTTAGTTTTCAACAGCAGAGATTTGTATAAAYTTTGCTGTTTGTCTCTCKCCGACATTTCGAGGGCATTATCACTTAAATAACTCTAAAAGACAAATAAAAGGGAGTGGCTGTAACATTTCATTCATATTTTTTATTTAACTGTTTGATTATCTAAAACCAAAACTAAATCATTCAGACACATTTTCATGATGGTACCCATGTTTTTGCCAGATGAAACGTCCTTGTTTCATACATTTAAAATAGACACTATACTTGTTTAGGAAGAAAATATTGGAAAACGTCAATGTGTTAACTTCTTATGGCTGGGGGCAGTATTGAGTAGCTTGGATGAATAAGGTGCCCAGATGTGCCCAGAGTAAACTGCCTGCTACTCAGTCCCAGTTGCTAATATATGCATATTATTAGTATATTTGGATAGAAAACACTCTGGAGTTTCTAAAACTGTTTGAATGATGTCTGTGAGTATAACAGAACTCATATGGCAGGCAAGAACCTGAGAAAAAAATCCAACCAGGAAGTGGGAAATCTGAGGTTGGTCATTTTTCAACTCATTCCTTATTGAAGATACAGTGGGATATTGGTCATGTTGCACTTTCTAAGGCTTCCACTAGATGTCAACAGTCGTTAGAACCTTGTTTGATGCTTCTACTGTGAAGGGGGGCCGAATGAGAGGGGATTGAGTAAGGTCTCTCCCAGAGTGCCACGAGCTGACCATGCGCGTTCATGTGAGAGTTAGCTTGAGTTCCATTGCATTTCTGAAGACAAAGGGTTTCTCCGGTTGGAACATTATTGAAGATTTATATTAAACACATCCTAAAGATTGATTCTATACTTCGTTTAACATGTTTCTACGGACTGTAACGGAACTTTTTGACTTTTCGTCTGCTCCTAGTGAATGCGCTTCGTGAGTTTGGATTTGTTTACCAAACGCGCTAACAAAAGGAGCTATTTGGACATAAATGATGGACATTATCGAACAAAACAAACATTTATTGTGGAACTGGGATTCCTGGGAGTGCATTCTGATGAAGATCAAAGGTAAGTAAATATTTATAATGTTATTTCTGACTTCTGTTGACTGCACAATATGGCGGATATCTTTTTGGCTTGTTTGGGCTCTGAGCGTCGTTCTCAGATTATTGCATGGTGTGCTTTTTCCGTAAAGTTTTTTTAAAATCTGACACAGCGGTTGCATTAAGGAGAAGTGGATCTAAAATTCAATGCATAACAGTTGTATCTTTTAGCAATGTTTATTATGAGTATTTCTGTAAATTGATGTAGCTCTCTGCAAAATCACCGGATGTTTTGGAACTACTGAAAATAACGTGCCAATGTAAACTGAGATTTTTGGATATAAATATGAACTTTACCAAACAAAATATACATGTACTGTGTAACATGAAGTCCTATGAGTGTCATCTGATGAAGATCATCAAAGGTTAGTGATTAATTCTATCTCTATTTCTGATTTTTGTGACTCCTCTCTTTGGCTGGAAAAATGACTGTGACTTGGCTCTTACCTAACATAATCATTTGTGGTGCTTTTACTGTAAAGTGTCACGTTCCTGACCTTATTTCCTTTGTTTTGTCTTTGTTTAGTTGGTCAGGACGTGAGCTGGGTGGCATTCTATGTTATGTGTTTCTATGTTGGGTTCATTTTCAATTAGCCTGATATGGTTCTCAATCAGGGGCAGGTGTTATTACGAATATCCTTGAATTGAGAACCATATTAAGGTAGGCTGTTCTCACTGTTGTTTGTCGGTGATTGTTCCTGTGTCAGTTGTTTTGCCACAAGGGATGTTTCATTCGTTCGTTCGTCGTCTCGTTCATTCGTGTGTACGTTCCTGTTCGTGCGTTCTTGTTTTATGTTTTCAAGTACAGGTCTGTTCACGTCATTTTGTTATTTTGTATTTTGTCAAGTGTTCTTCGTGTTCGTCTTTCTTTAATAAATCATTATGTATTCAACCACGCTGCATATTGGTCCGATCCTTGCTCATCCTCAGACGAGGAGGAGGACGAGCGTTACAGAATCACCCACCAACAAGGACCAAGCAGCGTGTGAACGGACGGCAGCAGCACAGCAGCGGCAGCATACACAGGACTCTGGACATGGAGGAAATTCTGGACGGTAAAGAGACCCTGGGCACAACTGGAGAATATCGCGCCGCCTCGTGAAGAGCTGGAGGCAGCTAAAGCCGAGAGGCGGTGGTATGAGGAGGCAGCACGGAAGCGAGGCTGGAAGCCTGAGAGTCAAGCCCAAACATTTATTGGGGGGGCTACAAGGGAGTGGGGCGAAGTCAGGTAGGAAACCTGCGCCAACTCCCCGACTTACCGTGGAGAGCGAAAGTACGGGCAGACACCGTGTTATGCGGTAAAGCGCACGGTGTCTCCTGTACGTGTGCTTAGCCCGGTGCGTACATTCCAGCTCCTCGTATCGGCCGGCTAGATTGAGCATTGAGCCAGGTGCCATGAAGCCGGCTCAACGCGTCTGGTCTCCAGTGCGTCTCCTCGGCCGGCATACATGGCACCAGCCTTAACGCATGGTGTCCCCGGTTCGCCAACACACGCCAGTGCGGGTTATTCCACCTCCCCGCACTGGTCGGGCTACGGGGAGCATTCAACCAGGGAAGGTTGGCAGGCTCGGTGCTCAAGGAGCCAGTACGCCTGCACGGTCCGGTATATCCGCGCCACCTCCCCCGCCCAGCCCAGTACCACCCGTGCCTACACCACGCACTCGCCCTTTGGTCGTGTTTTCCATCAGTACCATCAGTGCCTACACCACGCACCAGGCTTCCAGTGCGTCTCCAGAGCCCTGTTCCTCCTCCACGCACTCGCCCTATGGTGCGTGTCTCCAGCCCGGTACCACCAGTTCCGGCACCACGCACCAAGCCTCCTGTGCGTCTCCAGAGCCCTGTGCGCCCTGTTGCTGCTCCCCGCACTAGCCTTGAGGTGCGTGTCCTTAGCCCGGTACCACCAGTTCCGGCACCACGCACCAGGCCTACTGTGCGCCTCAGCCGGCCAGAGTCTGCCGTCTGCCCAGCGCTGTCTGCGCTGTCCGTCTGCCCAGCGTCGCCGCACTGCCCGTCTGCCCAGCACCGTCTGAGCTGCCCGTCTGTTCTGAGCCTTCAAAGCCGCCCGTCTGTCCTGTGCCTTCAGAGCCGTCCGTCAGTCAGGAGCCGCTAGAGCCGTCCGACAGTCAGGAGCCGCCAGAGCCGTCCGTCAGTCAGGAGCCGCCAGAGCCGCCCGCAGACAGGAGCCGCCAGAGCTGCCCGCAAGCAGGAGCCGCCAGAGCGCCGCCAGACAGGAGCCGCCAGAGCCGCCCGCCAGACAGGAGCCGCCAGAGCCGCCCGCCAGACAGGAGCCGCCAGAGCCGCCCGCCAGCCATGACCTGCCAGAGCCTCAGCCCAGCCATGACCTCCAGACGCGTCAGCCAGCCATGACCTGCCAGAGCCGTCAGCCAGCCATGACCTGCCAGAGCCGTCAAGCCAGCACCTAACCTGCGAGAGCCGTCAGCAGACCATGACCTGACCAGAGCCGTCACTCAGTCCGGAGCTGCCCCTCAGTCCGGAGCTGCCCCTCAGTCCGGAGCTGCCCCTCAGTCCGGTGCTGCCCCTTAGTCCGGTGCTGCCCCTTAATCCAGTGGGGTTAACATGGTGGGTAGCCATTAGGAGGAGGCCACGGAAGCGGGGATTAACTATGGTGGGGTGGGGACCACGTCCAGAGCCAGAGCCGCCACCGTGGACAGATGCCCACCCAAACCCTCCCCTATAGGTTCAGGTTTTGCGGCCGGAGTCCGCACCTTGTGGGGAGGGGGGGGTACTGTCACGTTCCTGACCTTATTTCCTTTGTTTTGTCTTTGTTTAGTTGGTCAGGATGTGAGCTGGGTGGGCATTCTATGTTATGTGTTTCTATGTTGGGTTCATTTTCAATTAGCCTGATATGGTTCTCAATCAGGGGCAGGTGTTTTACGTTTCCTCTGATTGAGAACCATATTAAGGTAGGCTGTTCTCACTGTTTGTTTGTGGGTGATTGTTCCTGTGTCAGTGTTTGTGCCACACGGGACTGTTTCGTTCGTTCGTTCGTTCGTTCGTTCGTTCGTTCGTGTGTACGTTCCTGTTCGTGCGTTCTTGTTTTATGTTTTCAAGTACAGGTCTGTTCACGTCGTTTTGTTATTTTGTATTTTGTCAAGTGTTCTTCGTGTTCGTCTTTCTTTAATAAATCATTATGTATTCAACCCACGCTGCATATTGGTCCGATCCTTGCTCATCCTCAGACGAGGAGGAGGACGAGCGTTACATAAACCCTATTTGATATCGGACACTGTGGTGGGATTAACAAGAAGTGTATCTTTAAAATGGTGTGAAATACTTGTATGTTTGAGGAATTTTAATTATGTGATTTCTGTTGTTTTGAATTTGGCGCCCTGTACTTTCACTGGCTGTTGTCATATCGATCCCGTTAACCATAAATAGGTTTAGGGCTCTCGAGTTTTGCAGCGGTCTAAGGCACTGCATCTCAGTGCTGCAGGCATCACTACAGACCCTGGTTCAATCCCGGGCTGTATCACAACCAACCGTGGTTGGGAGTCTCATAGGGCGGCCCAGCGTCGTCTGGGTTAAGGGAAAGTTTGGCCGGGGTAGGCCATCATTGTAAACAAGAATGTGTCCTTAATTGACTTGCCTAGTTAAATAAAGGTTGAATAAATTAAATAAAAGCATTTCCAGGCCTCCATGCATACAAGCCGCTGATGCGCACCTTTGGAACATCTACATTTTTAAAAATAAATCAATTTAAATGTATACCATCACAATGAATCCGTTATGTATTTTAGTCAGGTCTAAAGAAACACTATATGAAGAGAATGTATTTTAGAAGAACAGAATATGAATTGTCCTACTGTAGGTGTAACGGAAGTCTTCGTCGTCCTCTGACGAGGAGTAAGAAATGTCGGACCAAGATGCAGCGTGGTGAGTATCCATTTTAATATGATTACTTGAAACAAACAAAATAACGAATAAACGAACGAAGACGAAACAATCCCGTAAAGTGACAACACAAACACAGGAACACAGTAACAGGAACAATCACCCACAACCCACAATACAAAACAGGCTACTTAAATATGGTTCCCAATCAGAGACAACGACAAACACCTGCCTCTGATTGAGAACCATATCAGGCCAACACATAGAAATAGACAAACGAGACATACAACATAGAATGCCCACTCAGATCACACCCTGACCAAACAAAACATAGAAACATACAAAGCAAGCTATGGTCAGGGCGTGACAGTAGGCCTATGTTATCTGGTTATGCTCAATGCCATAGGCTGTAGGCTTGTTCATATAGCTGACAAGATATGCTTATAAGTCTCATGCCATGATTCTATTTTATCAGATTTTCCCATTACAGAGCATGTGAAGTGGCTATGTTGAGCGTAAAAGTGATCATTTGAAACAGGTATATGCTAGATTTTTTGTTATTTGGCAACTTCGGTTGTGAATGATACAAACCTTAGAATATCTTAAAAATAAAAAGATATAGATGGGCTGCATGGTGCGACGATAGCCTATTGATGATTTGAGGAAGTAGGAAAAAAAGCTTCTGCTCTGTTCCTTGTTTCAGGCTGTTCTCTCATCAAGTGATCATATTTTCACCCATCAGACCATTCTCAATTAATCTTGATTTTACTAATATGTACAATTTGTTTACATTTAGAATTGCCCATTATCAAATGGACAGGGACAGGAACAGGGGCAGGAACAGGGGCAGGAACAGGGTCAGGGGAAAAAAGACAGGAGAGAAATAAATATAACAACACTTACTTCACTCCAAGCATCAACCACTGTTTGAGGGGCAGCCTCTCCCTGCCCGACAGGTGATATTCCTGTTTGAGGAGCATGCTCTCCCTGCCCGACAGGTGAAATTCCTGTTTGAGGAGCATGCTGTCCCTGCCCGACAGGTGATATTCTGATTTGAGGAGCATGCTCTCCCTGCCCGACAGGTGATATTCCTGTTTGAGGAGCATGTTCTCCCTGCCCGACAGGTGATATTCCTGTTTGAGGAGCAGGCTCTCCCTGCCCGACAGGTGATATTCCGCCCAAACTCTGTATGCCATGGGCTCTCCAACCTGCAGCTACCCAGTGCTTCATTTGGGAAACCAAGTGAATCTATTCGGGAACATCAATAGTAACATGTTTTCGCAAGGAAACATATTTCACAAAACTTTTGACAGCCCGTCTGCACGCTTCAGAAAGGAATAGAGGAGGAGATGGAAACACATGGTGGTGAGATATTCTGTATAGCTAAAGGTAATGTGTCACCCAATGAATTATATAAAATATAAAAACAAATCCCTATTCCTAGGCTATTCAAAATCAAATACAAATTCACTAATTGTAGGYTAACTGTAAGTCGCCCTGCACAATCAATGAACAAACAGCATCGCCTAGGGGTGGCTATACCTTCTCTCCCAGATTCATGGATAGACATTTTGGAGCATAGCACAAGGTAACCAGTCCATCCAGTACACTCAACGGTGATTACTCAAATTGTTTTTATTTTGGAGTATAGGCTAGACTAGTGGTTCCCAAACTTTTTATAATCCCGTACCCCTTCAGACATTCAACCTCCAGCTGCGTACCTACTCTAGCACCAGGGTCAGCGCACTCTCAAATGTTGTTTTTTGCCATCATTCTAAGCCTGCCACACACACACTATACAATACATTTATTAAACACAAGAATGAGTGTGAGTTTTTGTCACAACCCGGCTTGTGGGAAGTGATAAAGAGCTCTTAAAGGACCAGGGCAAAAATAATAATCAATAATTGGAGTCAATAAAACTCGTTTTTCAACCTCTCCACAAATTTGTTGTTAACAAACTATAGTTTGGGCAAGTCGGTTAGGACAATTGGAAGTGTACCTGTGGATGTATTTCAAGGCCTACCTTCAAACTCAGTGCCTCTTTGCTTCACATCATGGGAAAATCAAAAGAAATCAGCCAAGACCTCAGAAAGAAAATTGTAGGCCACCACAAGTCTGGTTCATCCTTCGGAGCAATTCTGTCTCCTAGAGATGAACGTACGTTGGTGCGAATAGTGCGAATCAATCCCAGAACAACAGCAAAGGACCTTGTGAAGATGCTGGAAGAAATAGGYACAAAATTATCTATATCCACAGTAAAACGAGTCCTATATCGATATAAGCTGAAAGGCCGCTCAGCAAGGAAGAAGCCACTGCTCCAAAACCGCCATAAAAAGCCAGACTACGGTTTGCAACTACACATGGGGACAAAGATCGTACTTTTTGGAGAAATGTCCTCTGGTCTGATGAAACAAATATAGAACTGTTTGGCAATAATGACCATCGTTATGTTTGGAAAAAAAGGGGGATGCTTGCAAGCCGAAGAACACCATCCCAACCGTGAAGCACGGTTGTGGCAGCATCATGTTGTGGGTTGTGCTTTGCTGCAGGAGGGACTGGTGTACTTCATAAAATAGATGGCATCATGAGGCAGGAAAATGATGTGGATATATTGAAGCAATATCGCAAGACATCAGTCAGGAAGTTAAAGCTTGGTCGCAAATGGGTCTTCCAAATGGACAATGACCCCAAGCATACTTCCAAAGTTGTGGCAAAATGGCTTAAGGACAACAAAGTCAAGGTACTGGAGTGGCCATCAATCCTATAGAAAATGTGTTGGCAGAACTGAAAAAGCATGTGCGAGCAATGAGGCCTACAAACCTGATTCAGTTGCACCAGCTATGTCAGGAATGGGCCAAAATTCACCCAACTTATTGTGGGAAGCTTGTGGAAGGCTACCCTAAACGTTTGACCCAAGTTAAACAACTTAGAGGCAATGCGTTCCAAATACTAATTTAGTGTATATAAACTTCTGACCCACTGGGAATGTGATGAAAGAAATAAAAGCTGAAATAAATCATTCTCTCTACTATTATTCTGACATTTCACATTCTTAAAATAAAGTGGTAATCCTAACTGACCTAAAACAGGGCATTTGTACGAGGATTAAATGTCAGGAATTGTGAAAAACTGAGTTTAAATGTATTTGGCTAAGGTGTATGTAAACTTCCAATTTCAACTGTTGATTTGTTGCACCTAGTCGCATCCATTTATTAATTGGTATTGATGTTTCAGACAAGTGGACAGTTAAGTAGTACTCACTGTTCACCTGCCCGACATCTAGCAGTGATGGAGATGACTGTGCAAATAAGAATAATGTGGTGCTCTGCTCCTTCTGTATGCTATCTAACATTTAGACACTTGTTCTTTGATACAGTGATAACTTCAGCAGATTTTTTCACTGCTGCCACCAATGTTAAGCGCAGTTTGGAGGGTTCGGAGAGTGGACCATCAGCTATAGGAAAGATTTGCTTCATCCTGCAACAAGCCATTGTTTACACAGATCTTTGTAAAAAATGGCTCGTTGTGGGATAAAGGAAAGATGAAAGTTGGACACAAGACAGCATACGGCGCTCACTTTATTCCCGAACATGCAACCACCATCTTTAGATTAGTTCACGAGACACAGGTTCATTTATAGACATGTCAGGCATTAGTCATGAATGATGAACATCCAATTCTCATCCTTACAATAACAACAAGCAATTGAAAAACATGCTAATACTACCAGGCCCAAGGTTGAATATTAGAATGTGTCATCCTTGACCTGGAAACTCAGCAGCGCTCACTTACCAGCCCGCTGTGCAGGGATTGGTACCCCACCGCATTGCCCTAGCCCCTCCATGCCCTTAGCAGGGGGATTATTGCATTAAGAGAACTGCCTCTCAGCTTGGATCACGCTGTTATAGTTAAGGCTCTTCATAAGAACAGAAAACAAAAATGTCAAGGAGAATAGAAGTTGCCATGTTTTAGAAACCTCTCAAGAATCAGCGATTGATTGAGAAAGTGGGCACTGCGGGAAACAGTCTTCAGAAAAATAATGTGCAAAGAGTGATGATGTTTTGTTGTAATGAGCGTCTTTTAAAGTTAAATGTGAAATACTTCTGACAATAAATGTTTTTTTCCATCATGCTAATCTATAAGTATTCTATCACTTTGTGCGCCCTCTCAAACACTGGTTCAAAATGTGCGTGGACAAGCCTCAGTGTCACGTCCCTCGACCTCGCCCTTGCCCAATTTCAAGTTTGATTGTTGTGTTGTGTACGTTTATTATGTGGGCCTACTAGTGATCAACAGTTGTATTGCAGTGAGCGTGGGAGACATGTTTTAGGCATTGGAAAATGTGCCAGGATGTGCACAACTTTAGCCAATTAAAAGTTCCTCTCTTACCAACATGTCTTTCACCTGACATATATTGACATTTTTGCTCCGGTTGCTTTCTTACCTCAGCAAATATCAGCTCCACTGTTGTCATGAAAGCTAAAACCAGTCAATTACACAAATGTTTGTGCTGTAGGACAATAAGAAATGTCGCTCATTTGCCTGTCTTCTCTTCTCTCCTCTCTGTCGTCCACATCAGTCAGCCTGTCAGAATAACAATGATTCCGGTTTGATTTCAACACTGGTAGCCTGCCAATATATTTTGGCAAGTATATAAATCACTCGCTGGTCAGTTAGATGAGGGGTTTGCGGTCAGTTTCTCTATAGGGCTATTGATCTTGTGGACAGGTCTTTGCCAATCCACCTGCACCTCACTGTCTATAGTTAGCAAAAGTAAAGTAGGCTACTCAAATCTTCTAGACTAAATTATGTAACTCTGTACTCCCACTCTTTACCCACATTTAATGTTGTTTCATTTTCCATTAATGGGTATTCTTTAATTTCCTCAGTCCCGCCATAGAGAGGTTTCATTTTCCATTAATGGGTATTCTTTAATTTCCTCAGTCCCACCATAGAGATGTTTCATTTTCCATTAATGGGTATTCTTTCATTTCCTCAGTCCCGCCATAGAGAGGTTTCATTTTCCATTAATGGGTATTCTTTCATTTCCTCAGTCCCGCCATAGAGAGGTTTCATTTTCCATTAATGGGTATTCTTTAATTTCCTCAGTCCCGCCATAGAGAGGTTTCATTTTCCAGCAGCGTCCAGGACTGCCGGACTCACTGAGTTTCTACGTCAGATGCTTTGTCAGGGATAATTTATGCCTGTCCATCAGATCCCATCATCTGACATTGTACAACAAGAGCTCAGTACAGATGACTTCTCAGCTAATCCTGCCCTTGAGGAACCTTCCAATCCTTACTCCAGTATTTAATGTATGTTGTACCCATGCTAACATACTGTATACTACATACTTAATCAGTATATACACTACATACCATTAGTTAATTTTAGTATACTGTAAACGAACTGTATCCTTTCAGTTGAGTGTACTAGCGCTTCGCTTGTCTACCGGAAGTAGATGCTGTTGCTATGCAACTTTTTGCTTGAGAGACTATATCCAGAATACTGTATGACCAATAAACATACTACATACTCAATTTACATCACAAATAGTACGGTTAGTGCGGTTAGTATGAGTATTCAAACCCAACTTAGGTTCTCTTTAGCTGCTGTTTGATACTCAGTGCAAAACAATGATACATCACACTACTGCAGTTCAGAACACATTTATTCCCACTCGGTCTCTCTCCCCAGCTTGCATAATGCATGCAGTTTTCATCACTGTCTCTGTGCCAACAGACACCTCTCCTTCCCTACAAATGCTATGCCATAATTACATTGGTAAACAGTTTAACTCATCTCCAATATAGGCTAGTAATTTCCCTGTGATACTTGTCTGAAGTACCATTGAAAAAATAACTTCAGCAATCAGGATACTTTTCTGTGACTGTAAATTTAAGACACATGCACTTTGAGAAAGCTTTATCCAAAATCATGAAATGATTTATCCTGTAAATTATAATTATCCTTTAAAACTGTGTGGAGAAAGGAAATACCTCTTAAAACCAGCTAGGTCAACTGTTAGCAGCAATTTTAAAGATTGATGTCCTTCATCCTTGCACTCTACAAGTCAAAGAAGAACGTACAGTATTCCTGCCAAATATTCATAAAGTGTGCGTTGCCTTACTTCAGTAGGCTTCCAAATGTATCTGAAATGAACAATCATTAACTACTGGAGACTGAAAACATATGTTTTTTGAATCTTCTATTGACTTTATTCCAATTAGAGGCCTGGAACAAGGTCTAGTGCACACCATAGTCTCGGGCCGCTGTGGCCTGCTGAAGAGGGGGTTGAAAAAAAGCAATTAAAACCACCACCTGGTTGCCTCCTTCCCTCTGCCTTCCCTCTGCCTCCACTGGCTGCTAACTGAAAGCTCTTCTCCTCTGTCTGTTCTGGCTCTTGGTACTCTATTAACATAAACTACAGCAGCTAATGTTGCGCATCGCTGACTGCTTCATACAGATGTTGAATATGACATTATTCTGTCATAAACAGATGATCAATTTGAGTTCAATCTGTTGTACGTTGGCAGTGTTCATCATTCAATTTTTTATTTGAAAGCATGGCATTGGCAACGCCTTACTTTGGAACGACTTTATTGAAAATGGAATGTACTGTTCTTGCCAGTTTGCCAAGTGCATACGGCAGTCATTCCATCAAGCCTGGGTACAGTATTGACAAGGTTAGTTTTATTTATTGGTTTCAGGAATGGTCACACTCAGTAAACATTGAAGCCAAGGATCCTTTACTTGATAGAGATCATACTTCTAAAACTATTTCTGAGGACTTGAAAATGGCACGAGGCCACTCGCAAGTGATAGGCCTAATTGATATGCTAGATTTGGTCTCAATATAGTGATACAATGATACTAACATGTGTCTAATGCATGTCAAGATTGACACATGGCGTGATATTGACTTCCAGAACAGTTGTCGTTCACGTTGAGCTCACTTTAGAATGCTGCCATTCACGGAACTCATCAAGGGAACCCTCCCCATGACACAGACCTGTATGGTGAAGAAAGATCTGAGGCTGGAGAATCAAAGACTTTGTGCACTGTAGTCTGTATTTCCAGGGGACGTCTACACAGGAGTTTACAGCACAGGCTGGGGAGAGAAATGAAAGGGATGTTTGCATTACAAAATAAAACACATAGTTTTTTTACTCTGTGGGTGGAATGTGTTTATTTACTCTGATGATCACAGAGCACTGTGGCTTATTTAGTGCCAAAGTAAACAGAGATTCCCAAGACGCACGTTTCATCTCCATCTGTCATGTTATCTCTCGGACTCATTTACTCAACATTTTCATATGCTCTTGTTCCTTTAACAGCTGGCCTAAAGGTTTTCATATTTTATTGCTTTAATAATGTATACCCCCCGCTTGGCAGCGACTTGATCTGAACTTTCTGGTTTGAAGGCATATTAATTCACATTGTTCCCAATGCACAATGCCCTTCTCCCAGGAGAGCTTTCATTACTGAGGAATTTAATCACAACGCCAAAGTCTCTCTGCTGCATAGGCCTACTCTTTACATTTGGTCGTGACAGGGAAAGTAGCTCCTAGATCAGACTTGCAATTATAGACCCAACTGCATTGTGTTACTAGTTCATAGTCCTGCAGAGGTGTGCTCTTGACAATTGGAGTATAGAAAAAATGACAGTAGCTGGCTGCTTCTAAACAGCTGTAGTTTATAGACATACCATTGCATAGATAAATGCTCCTCTTTGATTTCAGTTGTAAGCATATTTGCATAACATTCTTAGAAAGTGGTGTGAGCTTGTGGGATTTTTGGTGAACGGAGGTAACAACATGTTGCGTTAATGAGAGCATGCTTATTGCTTCTAAAGATGAGCCATGTGTTATATTACGCTTTGTAGATTATTATTTTTTTCTTCAAAGTGCAGCCTTTTTGTATCATGTAAAAGTGTTCATCGTCAACGTTTCATGAGTTTTCGTCATAATCCCTTTCAGTGATTGGTTAAGATGCTGATTAGGGAACTTTCTCAGGGAGCCATGCCACACAGTTTGGGAAATGTTCTACAACCACAAATACCTGAAGCATTTGAATTGTTTTGGTTTCATAAAAGTGACATTGTGGCCAGGAGGAATGTCAATCATCAATGCCAGAAATGACAGTCACATTTGAATGATCAGACTGTTGAAAATGTGGCCTTCTTTAATCTTTCTCTTTCTCCTGCCCAAGTCCCTGCCAGGATTAGGCTGATTGAAGTGTACCAGCCGACGCCAAGGCTGTGAATGCAGAATATACCAAATATTACCAAAATACCAAGCATATTGCATTCATCAAAAGGGGTTGGGAATGTCTGTCAGCAAGTCACACTCTGTGACTCACTATGTTCAAAAATAGACCCTTTTGAATATATTCATGAAAATATTTATCACATAGGAACTATGAATGTACTTGAATGCATCAAAGGTTGCATTGTTATTCATCACATTATCTCTGTAATGTATACCGCCAATGCATTACTTGAAATGCTGGGGAAATTGTATGAATGATTACACTGTATTTTTAACTAGCATTATAGAAAAATACACCTGCATTATAAAAATGAGACATAGAAAAACCCAATAGGGAACCGATGATCTTTCCGCGGTTATGGTTCCGGAACTGACACACCCATTCATTTTGGTGTGTCAGCTTGGTTTCAAATGTTGAATAGGTACAAAAATCTCTGGGGTGAACAATTAATTCAAAACCATTTAAAAAATATATATACAGTACCAGTCAAAAGTTTGGACACACCTACTCATTCAAGGGTTTTTCTTTATTTTTACCATTTTCTATTTTTTCCATTTTCTAGTTTTAAACAAATCAAAAAGTATTTTAGATTTTAGATTCTTCAAAGTAGCCACCCTTTGCCTTGATGACAGCTTTGCACACTCTTAGCATTCTCTCAACCAGCTTCATGAGGAATGCTTTTCCAACAGTCTTAAAAGAGTTCCCACATATGCTGAGCACTTGTTGGTTGCTTTTCCTTCTCTCAGCGGTCCAACTCATCCCAAACCATCTCATTTGGGTTGAGGTCGGGTGATTGTGGATGCCAGGTCATCTGATGCACCACTCTCCTTCTTGGTCAAATAGCCCTTACGCAGCCTGGAGGTGTGTTTTGGCTCACTGTCCTGTTGATAAACAAATGATCATCCCACTAAGCGCAAACCAGATGTGATGGCACATCGCTGCAGAATGCTGTGGGACCCATGCTGGTTAAGTGTGCCTTGAATTCTAAATAAATCAGACAGTGTCACCAGCAAAGCACCTCCCTCTCCATCCTTCACGGTGGGATTCACACATGCGGAGCACCTACTCTGTTTCTCAGAAAGACACAGCGGTTGGAACCAATAATCTCAAATTATGACTAAGCAGACCAAAGGACAGATTACCACCGGTCTAATGTCCATTGCTCGTGTTTCTTGGCCCAAGCAAGTCTCTTCTTTTTATTGGTGTCCTTTAATAGTGGTTTCTTTGCAGCAATTCGAACATGAAGGCCTGATTCACGCGGTCTCCTCTGAACAGTTGATGTTGWGATGTGTCTGTTACTTGAACTCCGTGAAGCATTTATTTGGGCTGCAATCTAAGGTGCAGTTAACTCTAATGAACGTATCCTCTGCAGCAGAGGTAACTCTGGGTCTTCCTTTCCTGTGGCGGTCCTCATGAGAGCCAGTTTCATCATAGCGCTTGATGTTTTTTGCAACTGCACTTTTTGCAACTGCACTATAGATTGTCCGTATTAACTGACCTTCATGTCTTAAAGTATTGATGGACTGTCGTTTCTCTTTGCTTATTTGAGCTGTTATTTGAGTCCATAATATGGACTTGGTCTTTTACCAAATAGGGCTATCTTCTGTATACCACCCCTACCTTGTCACAACACAACTGATTGGCTCAAGAGTATGAAGAGTACGAAGAAAAGAAATTCCACAAATTAACTTTTCACAAGGCACACCTGTTAATTTAAATGCATTCCAGGTGACTACCTCATGAAGCTGGTTGAGAGAATGCCAAGAGTGTGCAAAGCTGTCATCAAGGCAAATGGTGGCTACTTTGAAGAATCTCAAATATAAAATATATTTTAATTTGTTTAACAATTATTTGGTTGCGACATGATTCCATATGTGTTATTTCATAATTTTTTGTCTTCACTATTATTCTACAATTTCGAAAATAGTCAAAATTAAGAAAAACGCTGGAATGAGTAGGTCTGTCCAATCTTTTGACAGGTACTGTACAGTGTATGAAAGAAAAGTAGAGAGTACAAGACTGTGTATATACCAGAGTTAGTGGGGAAGAAAACTACTCATCCCATTTAGCATTGCGGTTTGAAATGTCCAATTATAGAGCAGATTCAAGTCACTAGACCACTGGAATCTTTACTTGGTCATCTTGAGAAACATGGCAGTTGTTGGTTGGGCGAGGTGTTGCGTTTCCAATGTATAGTAATTTAGCTAGCTAAGTTACTATACACAGCCCTAAAATAAACCAAGAGAACTTAGTGAACACATGATGGCACTAGATTGCACTGTCACAGGCACAATCTTAATTTGAAGGGTTGTGTTATAATCTCCCATGGGCAGATCGAGCATCGAATGAAATTACGCAAGATTTTAGTTGTGTTAGAACAGACCTAGAGCAGAGATACTGGATATAATGACAAAATTCTTGAGTCTCCGCCCTAACAATGGGTTTTGTTGTCTACAGAGCAGMACGGCGGGCTGTGAAGCTCCCACATATTCCTCTCTTTGGATTGTTGAATACATCTTGTTATGTGAATCGATTTTTTTAATTCGATGAGGTGTGTTGACGTCAACCGCCTGTATTCAATGGAGAGTGAGATGCTATGTTAGCCTCATGCATAGACCATCTCAAATTTCAACTCCCTTATAAATTATTTTTTCTCACAGTTGCCGGGATGTCACATGCATCACACTTACAGTATATCAGTACACTCGTAACAACCTAAATATTACGAAACTTCTATTATATTAATTAAGTCTCAAAATAGCAATTTTATCTTGACTAAATTCGACACTCTCATTCCCCCTCACTTTGCCTCTTTCTCTCTGCCCAGGGTCTGTTTCTGTGATGGTAGAAACGCTAAGGCTCATGGTTAGTGTAGTTTTTGGTGCTCTTTGAAACCAGGAACCGATGGTAAAAACACTTCTCAACTCAGAGTTTGAAACATTCATAACTGATGGGACCTACATCAACATACAAATTGTTTTGCAATCTTCTGATTAAACAGAATCTCAAAGTTACACACTAATATCTCTATCGCGAGGATTCAGAATCCACTTCCGGAACCTCTCGTCGGAGCACTATCCTCTAACATATCTAACCTCTTTTACGAACACTTTTTCTCTATTTCCAAATAAGAAAAAAACAACAACATGGAACGAAATTCCCCATTTTCTCATTAAAAGTTTTCAGAAGCAAAGTACTGGTTCCTTCACCTCCATGGGACTCTAGAGAGCAAGAGAGCCCTACATCTCTATGACATCCCAGAGCTGTGACATCCCAGAGCTGTGACATCCCAGAGTAGTTTCTACTACCACATGGTGTCTTACTTTCTGACATGTTAAAGGGATTTAGGTATCTGGAAAAGACCCACCTGAGCCATGGGCAGTCTGACTAATTATTTTCCCTGTCCGGCGGCCAATCATTGTTTGATTGGCTCAATGTAGTAACCTCAGGCTAGAGTCTAGCCTCCTGGGGTTAATTTAGCTGGTGAAACTCAACATAACAATTTCCTAAATGTCATGAATTGCTCTGAAATTCATCTTACGATCTCAGCAGAATTAGATTAGTCAGTCTCTCTCATATCCTCAATTAGGCCTAGCTAGCAGATAACAGCCTTATAAAATGAGAGTGGCCCCGACCTCGAGATAAGACCTCATAAATATGTTGGAAAAGATTCTCCTGTTGATTCATATTGTTTCCTAGATAAACAAGTATGTGACACCTGCTTGTTGTAATCTAATTCCAAAATCATTGGTATTAATATGGAGTTAGCCCCTCTTTGCTGCTATAACAGCCTCTCCAACTCTTCTGGGAAGGCTTTCCACTAGATGTTAGAACGTTGCTGCAGGGACTTCCTTCCATTCAGCTACAAGAGCATTAGTGAGGTCGGGCACTGATGTTGGGCGATTAGGCCTGGCTCGCAGTCGGCATTCCAAATCATCCCAAAGGTGTTCGATGGGATTAAGGTCAGGACACTGTTCTGTGAGCTTGTGTGGCCTACCACTTTGCGGCTGAGCCATTGTTTCTCCTAGATGTTTCCATGTCACAATAACAGCACTTACAGTTGACCGGAGCAGCTCTAGCAGGGCAGATATTTGCCGAAATGACTTATTGGAAAGGTGGCCTCCTATGACGGTGCCACGTTGAAATTCACTAAGCTCTTCTGTAAGCCATTCTACTGCCAATGTTTGGCTATGGAGATTGCATGGCTGTGTGCTCGAATTTATACACCTGTCAGCAACGGGTGTGGCTGAAATAGCCAAATCCACTCATTTGAAGGGGTGTCCATATACTTTTGTATACATAGTGTATGTCACTTCAGATTTGACTCTGCATTACTAAAGGGACAATACAACCTTACGATATTGGTAACTTACAGACTGACAAGTTACACAAGGTACACTCAACATGAGATACAGTACAGTACATTTATATGTAGCCTATATCATACTATATTGAATAAAATTATATATATATATATATATTTTTTACCTTTATTTAACTAGGCAAGTCAGTTAAGAACAAATTTACAATGACGGCCTACTCCGGCAGAACCCCAACGACGCTGGGCCAATTGTGCGCCGCCCTATGAGACTCCCAATCATGGCCGGATGTGATACAGTCTGGATTCGAACCAGGTACTATTGTGACGTCTCTTGCACTTTGACCTCTGTGCCACACGGGAGCCCAAAGTTATTCTGCTGTAATTGTAACAGAGGGGTATGTGGTTTAAGTAACATTAAGTACTCTACAGTACTTATGTGTTTATACTTACTGTAATATTCTTAGACATTCTGATTACAACAGTGCAAAAATAATAATAATGAAATCTGAAAACATTTCACAAATGTTCTGTTTTTGCCCTCCTTTCAATATAAATATTATTTGGTACCTGATTTCTGAATTGATTCCCATTAGCTGTCGCCATAACGTCCTGCCAATCACCATTACAGAACTATTTACAAAACTAAAAATACATTACGAAAAATTTAAATTTACATTACAAACATTTACAAATAGGCATTAATGAGTATCCAAGATGGCGTAGCAGTCGGACGTGTCTTTGTCTTGTCTTGTCCCGTGTAAATAGTCTTCGTATTTTTCGTATACATTTCGTATATATTTTAATTTCACTTTCCATCTAGGAACTGAATATACATTCCTACATTCCGCCTCACCCAATGTGGTACGGACCTGCTATTTTTTTATACTTTAGAACCGTAACCCCAATCAGAAGCTAGCCAGATAACTAGCTACTAGCTAGTAGTCAGTTAGCCACTGCTGCGGTCTTCACCCTCAACTCGGACACAGCCAGCTTCAATACCGGGCCAATACCTGCCAGTCTTGCAAGCGCGATATCAACCCAGAGCATATAGGACTGCTTTTCTCTACCATATCACCGGATTCCTGACGCAAGCTCTGGACAATTACACCGTATCATCACAGCTAGCTAGCTGCAACCGATGGCTACTACTGGCTAACACCTCTGTCCCGAAGCAAGCACCAGTTAGTTGTGCTAGCCTCGAGCTAGGCCCATCTGCGGCTAGCCGAAGAGGTCTACCAGCGAATTCTTGGGCTACAATACCTCTTTTGCCAATTGGACTGGACTTTTTTTTTTTTTTTTTTTTTTGCCGACACAGAGCCCTGCCAATCCATCACAACTGGTCTAAATCAGCTACAAGCTAATTTAGCCATTTTTTTTGCCGCTGCTAGTAGCTCTTACCTTCTGCACAGACACCAGCCCTGTTATTAGCCTGGATATTACTCACCAATTTACAGCATCGGACTGTCTCTCGACAACAAACGCCGGATTCCTGCCGTAATCCCTGAGCCACTACTTCTGATCCTCACAGCTAGCTTGCAGCTAGCGCAGCTAGCGCCACTGCCACGAAGCTAGCACCAGTTAGCAAACACAATTCTACAATTCACAACTCTCTTTCGCCATCCGGGTGACTCTCTGTCGACACGACCACGTCTGAGCAGACCCCCTCCGTCTGAGCAGACCACCCCCGGGCTACTAACTTAAACGCTGCGTGCTAGCTTAGTGGAGGCCTCCCTGCTCCATCTACGGCTGCCCCTGGACACTATGATCACGTGGCTACATAGCTGATGCATGCTTGACTGTCCATTAATTCACGGTACTCCATTCTGTTTATTTGTGTTTTATCTGTCGGCTCTGTGCTTTAACTCAGGATCTGTGTTGTAGTTAATCCGACCCTCTCTGCCTAGTCGTCGCCATTTTTACCTGTTGTTGCTGTGTTAGACTAGCACCCTGTATTGCTGCTGTTATCTTACCTGTTGTTTTAGCTAGCTCTCCCAATCAAGACCTGCAATCACTTTATGCCTTATGTATGTCTCTCTCAAATATCAATATGCCTTGCATACTGTTGTTCAGGCTAGTTATCATTATCATTTTTTTGTTTGCAATGGACCCTGTAGTTCCACTCTCCGTACCTCTGATACCTCCTTTGTCCCACCCCCCACACATGCGGGACCTCACCCATTGAGACCAGGCATGTCCAGAGATACAACCTCTCTTATCATCACCCAGTGCCTGGGCTTGCCTCCGCTGTACCCGCCGCCCCACCATACCCCTGTCTGCCACATTATGCCCAGAATCTATTCTACCACGCCCATAAATCTGCTCCTTTTATTCTTTGTCCCCAACGCTCTAGGCGACCAGTTTTGATAGCCTTAGCCGCACCCTCATCCTACTACTCCTCTGTTCCTCGGGTGATGTGGAGGTAAACCCAGGCCCTGCATGTCCCCAGTCACCCTCATTTGTTGACTTCTGTGATCGAAAAAGCCTTGGCCTCATGCATGTCAACTCAGAAGCCTCCTCCCTAAGTTTGCCTTACTCACCGCTTTAGCACACTCTGCCAACCCTGATGTCCTTGCCGTGTCCGAATCCTGGTTTAGGAAGGCCACCAAAAATTCTGAGATTTCCATACCCAACTATAACACTTTCCGTCAAGATAGAACTGCCAAAGGGAGGGAGTTGCAATCTACTGCAGAGATAGCCTGCAAAGTTCTGTCATACTTTCCAGGTCTATGCCCAAACAGTTCGAACTTCTAATTTTAAAAATTAATCTCTCCAGAAATAAGTCTCTCACTGTCCGCCGCTACCGACCCCCTCAGCTCCCAGCTGTGCCCTGGACACCATCTGTGAATTGATCGCTCCCCATCTAGCTTCAGAGTTTGTTCTGTTAGGTGACCTAAACGGGATATGCTTAACACCCCGGCAGTCCTACAATCCAAGCTTGATGCCCTCAATCTCACACAAATCATTAAGGAACCCACCAGGTACAACCCTAAATCCGTAAACATGGGCACCCTAATAGAATTATCCTGACCAACCTGCCCTCCAAATACACCTCTGCTGTCTTCAATCAAGATCTCAGCGATCACTGCCTCATGCCTGTATCCGCCACGGGTCCGCGGTCAAACGACCACCCCTCATCACTGTCAAACGCTCCTAAAACACTTCTGCGAGCAGGCCTTTCTAATCGACCTTGCCCGGGTACCCTGGAATATTGACCTCATCCCGTCAGTTGGGGATGCCTGGTCATTCTTTAAATGTTACTTCCTCACCATATTAGACAAGCATGCTCCGTTCAAAAAATGCAGAACCAAGAACAGATATAGCCCTTGGTTCACTCCAGACCTGACTCCCTCGACCAGCACAAAAACATCCTGTGGCGAACTGCAATAGCATCGAAGAGCCCCCGCGATGCAACTGTTCAGGGAAGTCAGGAACCAATACACGCAGTCAGTCAGGAAGCAAAGGCCAGCTTTTCAAGCAGAAATTTGCATCCTGTAGCTCTAACTCCAAAAAGTTCGGGATACTGTAAAGTCCATGGAGAACAAGAGCACCTCTCCCAGCTGCCCACTGCACTGAGGCTAGGTAACACGGTCACCACGATAAATCCGTGATAATCGAAGACTTCAACAAGCATTTCTCAATGGCTGGCCATGCCTTCCTCCTGGCGACTCCAACTTGGCCAACAGCCCCGCCCCCCCCGCTGCTACTCGCCCAAGCCTCCCCAGCTTCTCCTTTACCCAAATCCAGATAGCAGATGTTCTGAAAGAGCTGGAAACCTGTGACCCATACAAATCAGCTGGGCTTGACAATCTGACCCCCTATTTCTGAACTGTCCGCCGCCATTGTCGCACCCCCTATCACCAGCCTGTTCAACCTCTCCTTCGTATCATCTGAGATCCCCAAGGATTGGAAAGCTGCCGCGGTCATCCCCTCTTCAAAGGGGAGACACCCTGGACCCAAACTGTTACAGACCTATATCCATCCTGCCCTGCCTATCTAAGGTCTTCGAAAGCCAAGTCAACAAAACAGATCACTGACCATCTCGAATCCCACCGTACCTTCTCGCTGTGCAATCGGTTTCCGAGCCGGTCATGGGTGCACCTCAGCCACGCTCAAGGTACTAAACGATATCATAACCGCCATCGATAAAAGACATTACTGTGCAGCCGTCTTCATCGACCTGGCCAAGGCTTTCGACTCGTCAATCACCATATTCTTATCGGCAGACTCAGTAGCCTCGGTTTTTCTAATGACTGCCTTGCCTGGTTCACCAACTACTTTGCAGACAGAGTTCAGTGTGTCAAATCCGAGGGCATGTTGTCCGGTCCTCTGGCAGTCTCTATGGGGGTACACAGGGTTCAATTCTCGGGCCGACTCTTTTCTCTGTATACATCAATGATGTTGCTCTTGCTGCGGGTGATTCCCTGATCCACCTCTACGCAGACGACACCATTCTATATACTTCCGGCCCTCCTTGGACACTGTGCTATCTAACCTCCAAACGAGCTTCAATGCCATACAACACTCCTTCCGTGGCCTCCAACTGCTCTTAAACGCTAGTAAAACCAAATGCATGCTTTTCAACCGTTCGCTGCCTGCACCCGCACGCCCGACTAGCATCACCACCTGGACGGTTCCGACCTAGAATATGTGGACATCTATAAGTACCTAGGTGTCTGGCTAGACTGCAAACTCTCCTTCCAGACTCATATCAAACATCTCCAATCCAAAATCAAATCAAGAATCGGCTTTCTATTCCGCAACAAAGCCTCCTTCACTACACGCCGCCAAACTTACCCTAGTAAAACTGACTATCCTACCGATCCTCGACTCGGCGATGTCATCTACAAAATACTTGCTCCAATACTCTACTCAGCAAACTGGATGCAGTTTATCACAGTGCCATTCGTTTTGTTACTAAAGCACCTTATACGACCCACCCTGCGACCTGTATGCCCTAGTCGGCTGGCCCTCGCTACATGTTCGTCGTCAGACCCACTGGCTCCAGGTCATCTACAAGGCTATGCTAGGAAAGTGCCGCCTTATCTCAGTTCACTGGTCACGATGGCTACACCACCCGCAACACGCGCTCCAGCAGGTGTATCACTGATCATCCCTAAAGCCAAAACCTCATTTGGACGCCTTTCCTTCCAGTTCTCTGCTGCCTGCGACTGGAACGAATTGCAAAAATCTCTGAAGTTGGAGACTTTTATCTCCCTCAACAACTTTAAAAATCTTGCTATCCGAGCAGCTAACCGATCGCTGCAGCTGTACATAGTCCATCTGTAAACTACCCACCCAATTTACCTACCTCACCCCCATACTGCTTTTATTTATTTACTTTTTCTGCTCTTTTGCACACCACTATCTCTTCTTGCACATGATCATCTGATGATTTATCACTCCAGTGTTAATCTGCTAAATTGTAATTATTCGATTTATTGCCTACCTCATGCCTTTTGCACACATTGTATATAGATTTCTTTTTTTTACCATGTTATTGACTTGTTATTGTTTACTCCATGTGTAACTCTGTGTTGTCTGTTCACACTGCTATGCTTTATCTTGGCCAGGTCGCAGTTGCAAATGAGAACTTGTTCTCAACTAGCCTACCTGGTAAATAAAGGTGAAATAAATAAAAATAAAAAATAAAAATAAAATTAAAGCCTATTTATATACCAAACAGGTGATGATACATTTAACATTCAGTAGATACTCTCTGAGATTAGTATCTGTCCAGTTATATGTCAATCGCATTAGATGTATTTTATTTTTCTTTAATTAAGGTGGATTTACTTTTTGCCTGAGATGTGAGTTGGTTAATAATTCCATTCAGTGATGGCTCTTTATATAACTAGATTTGAGGAGATTGTCTTTTGCCTGGGGGGATCAGAGACCCTGAATGTTTTTTATATAACATTCTAAGAAATTCAAGACTGGATATAATCGCTTCAACGGGAAGCCATGAGAGATTATGATGCATTCGGTTGACAGTAATAAGGAGAGCTACTCTGGGATCCCTGTTTTGAGCGAGTTGGAGCTTTTTTAGACATTTCTTTTTCTGCAGATGACCATATGACTGGACAGTATTCTAGGTGTGATGAACCAAAGATTGAATAACCTGATTCAGAGTGCTGGATGTTACATACTCAGAAAATGTTCTTTTACAGCATTGCCCTCATCCATTTTATTACAAATTATCTACATGTTCAGACCAGGATAGAGGTCCAACGTGACGCTAAGTACATTGTTTCTTTTTAACTTCTTCTACTCACAATTGGGGGTCAACAGCAAGCATATCTTGGACCCAATACAATACATTTTGTTTTAGAAATATTCAACACCAATATATTCATATTATTAACCCACTCGAACACCGTTCTTAGTTCTTTGCTCAGTACATCTGTTAGCTCCTGTAAGGGCTGTCGCTCTCCTCATCCTCAGCGAGGAGAGGAGAGAAGGATCATCAGACCAAATGCAGCTTCAGGGAAATAAGCCATCCTTTATTTACACGACGATCAACACGAAAACACAAAAACACTTTCAAATTTACAAAACAAGAAAACGACGTCGACGAAAACCTGAACATAAACTTACATAACTAAACATAAACTCACGGACAGGAAACAGACGACATCAAATAAACGAACAGCAAACAGTCCCGTATGGTACATACATTCAACGACACAGGAGACAATCACCCACAAACAAACAGTGAGAACGCCCTACCTAAATATGACTTCTTAATAGAGGGAAAACGCAAACCACCTGCCTCTAATCAAGAGCCATACCAGGCAACCCAAAACCAACATAGAAACAGATAACATAGACTGCCCACCCAAAAACATGCCCTGACCTAAACACATACAAAAAAACAACATAAAACAGGTCAGGACCGTATACAGAACCCCCCCTCAAGGTGCGAACGCGGGCGCACCAGCCACAAAGTCCAAGCGGGAGGGTCTGGGTGGGCAGTTGACCACGGTGGTGGCTCCGGCTCTGGACGCTGTCCCCACACCACCATAGTCACTCCCCGCTTCTGTCTTCCCCTCCCAATGACCACCTAAAACTAACATCCCCTAAATAAACGGCCAGCACCGGGAAAAGGGCAGCACCGGGAAAAGGGGCAGCACCGGACAAGGGCAAGCACCGGGAACAAGGGGCAGCCACCGGGACAAGGGGGGCAGCCCCGGGATAAGGGCAGCACCAGGATAAGGACCAGCACCGGGACAAAGGGCAGCACCGGGACAAGGGCAGCACCGGGACAAGGGCAGGTCCCGGCTGATATGCTCATGCAGATCCTGACTGAACGGCTCTCGACGCTCATGGCTGGCTGACGGCTCTCGACGCTCATGCAGGTGACGGCTCTCGACGCTCATGGCAGGCTGACGGCTCTCGACGCTCATGGCAGGCTGACGGCTCTCGACGCTCATGGCAGGCTGACGGCTCTGGCTGCTCATGGCTCTCTGACGCTCTGGCTGCTCATGGCTCTCTGACGGCTCTGGCTGCTCATGGCTCTCTGACGGCTTCTGGCAGCTCATGGGCTCGCTGACGGCTTGGCAGATCCTGTCTGCTGACGGCTCTGGCAGATCCTGTCTTGGCTGGACGGCTCTGGCAGATCCTGTCTGGTTGGCGGCTCTGGCAGATCCTGTCTGGTTGGCGGCTCTGGCAATCCTGCTCTGGTGGCGGCTCTGGCAGATCCGTCTGGTTGGCGGCTCTGGCAGATCCTGTCTGGTTGGCGGGCTCTGGCAGATCCTGTCTGACGACCTGCTCTAGCGGCTCCTGTCTGGCGGGCGGCTCTAGCGGCTCCTGTCTGGCGGACGGCTCTGTAGGCTCATGGCAGACGGCGGCTTTGCAGGCTCATGGCAGACGGCGGCTTTGCAGGCTCATTGCAGACGGATGGCTCAGACGGCGCTGGGGAGACGGATGGCTCAGTGGCCTGGAGAGATGGCTCAGAGGCGCTGGTGAGCGGATGGCTCAGGATGGCGCTGGTGAGACGGATGGCTCAGATCGCTGGTGAGACAGATGGCTCAATGGCGCTGTGAGACGGATGGCTCTAGCCGGATAATGCGCACTATAGACCTGGTGCGTGGTGCCGGAACTGGAGGCACCGGCTAAGGGACACGCACCTTCATACTAGTGCGGGGAGCAGACAGGGCACACTGTACTCTCAAAGCCCACTCTATACCTGGTGCGTGGTACCGGCACTGGTGACACCGGGCTGAGGACAAGCACATCAGGATTAGTAGGGAGAGAGAAACAGTGTGTACAGGCTCTGCGAGACGACAGAGGCTTAGTGCGTGGTGCCGGAACGGAGCACCGAACTGGATACACGCACTACAGGGGAGATGCGTGAGGGAGAACAGGGCTCTGGAGATGCACTGGAAGCCTGTTGCGTGGTGTCGCACTGGTGGTACCAGGCTGGACGGAGGGGCGCCGGAAATACCGGACCGTGCAGGCGTACTGGCTCTCTTGAGCACTGAGCCTGTCCAACCTTACCTGGTTGAATGCTCCCGGTCGCCCGCCCAGTGCGGGAGGGATAACCCGCACCGGGCTGTGAGGCGAACCGGGGAAACCATGCGTAAGGCAGGTGCCATGTATGCCGGCCCGAGAGACGTACTGGTGGCCAGTAATGTAGGGCCGGCTTCATGACATCCGGCTCAATACTCAATCTAGCCCTGCCAGTGCGGGGAGGTGGAATAACCGCACCGGGCTATGCACACGTACAGGAGACACTGTGCGCTCTACTGCGTAACACGGTGTCTGCCCGTACTCTCGCTCTCCACGGTAAGTACAGGGAGTGGGCGCAGGTCTCCTACCTGACTTCGCCACTCTCCTTCTAGCCCCCCCCAAGAAATTTTTGGTTTACTCACAGCTTCCTACCGGCGTCGTCTGCTGCCTCCATTCGCCGGTATCCCTCCTCGCACTGCGCCAGAGAATCCCAGGCGGGCTCCGGCACTCGCCCTGGGTCGATCGACCACCTGTCGATCTCCTCCCACGTAGTGTAGCCCAGATCTTTTTCCTGCTTCCGCGCTAGCTCCTCATATCGCCGCCTCTCTGCTTTCGCTGCCTCCAGCTCAGCTTTGGGCGGCGATATTCTCCTGGTTGAGCCCAGGGTCCTTTACCGTCCAATATTTCCTCCAAGTCCAGGAGTTCTTGTTGCCTGTTGAGCATTCCCTTGCGCTTGGTCTTAGCGTGTGGGTGATTCTGTAATGGCTGTCGCTCTCCTCATCCTCAGACGAGGAGAGGAGAGAAGGATCATCAGACCAAAATGCAGCTTCAGGGAATAAGCCATCCTTTTATTTACACGACGATGGCAACACGAAAACACAAAACACTTTCAAATTTACAAAACAAGAAAACGACGTCGGACGAAACCTGAACATAAACTACATAACTAAACATAAACTCACGGACAGGAACAGACGACATCAAATAAACGAACAGCCAAACAGTCCCGTATGGTACATACATTTCAACGACACAGGAGACAAATCACCCACAAACAAACAGTGAGAACGCCCTACCTAAATATGTCTATATTAGAGAAAACGCAAACCACCTGCCTCTAATCAAGAGCCATACAGGCAACCAAAAACCAACATAGAAAAGATAACATAGATTCCCACCCAAAAACATGCCCTGACCTAAACACATACAAAACAACATAAAACAGGTCAGGGACCGTACAGCCTCCGTTACATTGCTGATGCAGCGCTACACATTGTAGAGTCATCAGCAAACATAACCACTCTTGCTTTATTCATTGCTGAGGGTAAATCATTAGTAAAGAAAGAGTAGAGGAGTGGGCCTATGCAGCTGCCGTGAGGAACAACACATTGTAAAGTCTTTACTGTCTGAAAAGCCACCATTTAAGGAAAAACGTTTTCCCTTCTTTGTGATAGAAAGCTTTCCATTCAGAAAAAGAGCAACAGACATAAAACCATAACATTTGAGTTTACCTAGCAACAGTTGATGATAATTACATCAAAAGCAGCACTAAAGTCTTAACAACACTACGCCCACTAACTTTCTGTCATCCATACTCTTTAGCCATTCATGAGAATTAATCTTGGATTTGCAAGATTCCCCTAATCATTTACTTAACACTTAACCTTTGACTCTTTCCAGATTTCTGGGCACGCCCCACACATCATGCACATTTAAAAAAATATGACACATTGAGGTGGATATGTGTAACTAAAAGCAATTTTCCGCCAAGATTATCTGTATTCTGTGCCTGGTGATTTATAATCAGAATTATAAACTGGGTGGTTCGAGCCCTGAATTCTGATTGTCTGAAATCCGTAGTATATCAGACCGTATACCACGGGTATGACAAATCTTTTATTTTTACTGCTCTAATTACGTGGCCATATATTGTAGGTATATTGTAATATTATACCAACTCCTCCACACCATAAGGAAAATCTTCTATGGAAGTTAAAAATGCATGACTATTTTCAAAATGACGTCCTCGTGATGGACGGCCTAAGCATCTCATGTAATTTGAGGAGGACGTGTGTGTTGTTAAAAGTCAGATTTTGTGCCAGTAAGTAGTATTCCACTGCTGGAACCAATTTCCCTTTATCCTTGAAAGCAACCACTTTCGGTTTCTGTGATAGCAGTTTAGAAAGAGAAATCCTTGACACGGATCTAGGCTGCATTCAATTGAGTCCCTTTTGCAAATCACATGGAGGAAGATGAATTGATTGTGAAGACAGGGAAGACAAGAGAAGGTCACGGAAGCAAGAGAAGCGAGAGAAGAGAGGGAGCCTCTCCTCTATTAGAGCCGGGCCTGGAGGAACTCAGCTAGCCAAATGGGACAGCTCATTAAGTCACATCAGCCCCTGGCTCCTGCATATGAGGAAAGTGCCTGACCCACCAACTGTTCCAACTTGCTTCTGTTGTTCTGTTTGTTGTTATGTAGCACTGGAGGAGGTGCATATAATGAATGCTTTCCAGAATGATCGTGGTGATGCTGGTGATGCTGGAGCGAAGATAGACTGTTATTCTATTTTTGTGGAAGAGGGTTGGCATGGGCTACCATGCAAGGTTTTGTTTTGTTTTCCATCCTATTTCAAAACAAATTCATCATATCAAAATGTATTTGTTACATGCTTCATAAACAACAAGTGTAGACTAACAGTGAAATTCTTACTTATGACCCTTCCCAACAATGCAGAGATTTTTTTTAAATAATGGAAAAACTAAAATAACTGCAAAACTAAAAATAAGATAAATCAAATCAAATCAAATCAAATTTTATTAGTCACATACACATGGTTAGCAGATGTTAATGCGAGTGTAGCGAAATGCTTGTGCTTCTAGTTCCGACAATGCAGTAATAACCAACAAGTAATCTAACCTAACAATTCCACAACTACTACCTTATACACACACAAGTGTAAAGGGATAAAGAATATGTACATAAAGATATATGAATGAGTGGTGGTACAGAACGGCATAGGCAAGATGCAGTAGATGGTATAGAGTACGGTATATACATATGAGATGAGTACTGTAGGGTATGTAAACATAAAGTGGCAAAAGTACCATGAACATAAAGTTCTATTGGTCGCGTACACATATTTTGCAGATGTTATTGCAGGTGCAGCGAAATTCTTGCTTTCTTTCTCAAAGAGTGCAGTAGTCCCGAACAATACTACACAATACATACAAACCCCCAAAATGTGAAGAAAGAAATTAAGAAACATCACAATGAGCAATGTCAGAGTCCGGAATATAAATATATATAAACCAGGCAAAAAAAATAACGTTCTCTCACTGTCAACTGCGTTTATTTTCAGCAAACTTAACATGTGTAAATATTTGTATGAACATAACAAGATTCAACAACTGAGACATAAACTGAACAAGTTCCACAGACATGTGACTAACAGAAATGGAATAATGTGTCCCTGAACAAAAGGAGGGTCAAAATCAAAAGTAACAGTCAGTATCTGGTGTGGCCACCAGCTGCATTAAGTACTTCAGTGCATCTCCTCCTCGTGGACTGCACCAGATTTGCCAGTTCTTGCTGTGAGATGTTACCCCACTCTTCCACCGAGTCACCTGCAAGTTCCCGGACATTTCTGGGGGGAATGGCCCTAGCTCTCACCCTCCAATCCAACAGGTCCCAGATGTGCTCAATGGGATTGAGATCCGGGCTCTTCGCTGGCCATGCAGAACACTGACATTCCTGTCTTGTAGGAAATCACGCACAGAACGAGCAGTATGGCTGGTGGCATTGCCATGCTGGAGGGTCATGTCAGGATGAGCCTGCAGGAAAGGTACCACATGAGGGAGGCGGATGTCTTCCCTGTAACGCACAGCGTTGAGATTGCCTGTAATGACAACAAGCTCAGTCCGATGATGCTGTGACACCTCCCACAGACCATGACGGACCCTCCACCACCAAATCAATCCCTCTCCAGAGTACAGGCCTCGGTGTAACGCTCATTCCTTTGACGATAAACGCACATCTGACCATCACCCTTGGTGAGACAAAACCGCGACTCGTCAGTGAAGAGCACTTTTTGCCAGTCCTGTCTGGTCCAGCGACGGTGGGTTTGTGCCCATAGGCAACGTTGTTGCCGGTGATGTCTGGTGAGAACCTGCCTTACAACAGGCCTACAAGCCCTCAGTCCAGCCTCTCTCAGCCTATTATGGACAGTCTGAGCACTGATGGAGGGATTGTGCGTTCCTGGTGTAACTCGGGCAGTTGTTGTTGCCATCACCTGTCCCGCAGATGTGATGTTCGGATGTACCGACCCTGTGCAGTGTTGTTGGTGTGCCACTGCTGTCCGTCCTGTCTCCTTGTAGCGCTGTCTTAGGCGTCTCACAGTACGGACATTGCAATTTATTGCCCTGGCCACATCTGCAGTCCTCATGCCTCCTTGCAGCATGCCTAAGGAACGTTCACACAGATGAGCAGGGACCCTGGGCATCTTTCTTTTGGTGTTTTTCAGAGTCAGTAGAAAGGCATCTTTAGTGTCCTAAGTTTTCATAACTGTGACCTTAACTGCCTACCGTCTGTAAACTGTTAGTGTCTTAACAACCATTCCACAGGTGCATGTTCATTAATTGTTTATGGTTCATTGAACATGGGACAAAGTGTTTAAACCCTTTACAATGAAGATCTGTGAAGTTATTTGGATTTTTACGAATTATCTTTGAAAGACAGTGTCCTGAAAAAGGGACGTTTCTTTTGTTTGCTGAGTTTACATATATATATATATACACAATTGAGTGTATACAGTGCATTCAGAAAGTATTCAGACCCCTTGACTTTTTCCACATTTTGATACGTTACAGCCTTATGGATAAAAATGTCCCTCATCAATTTACACACAATAACCCATAATGACAAAGCAAAATCTGTTTTTTAACTGAAATATCACATTTACATTAACCCTTTACTCAGTACTTTGTTGAAGCACCTTTTGCAGCGATTACAGCCTCGAGTCTTCTTGGGTATGACACTATACGCTTGGCACACTAACGGTTCTCTTCGTCCTCCTCTGACGAGGAGTAAGAAATGTCGGACCAAGATGCAGCGTGGTGAGTATCCATTATAATAGGAATACTAAAACAAACAAAATAACGAATACACGAACGAAGACGAAACAGTCCCGTAAAGTGACAACACAAACACAGGAACACAGTAACAGGAACAATCACCCACAACCCACAATACAAAACAGGCTACCTAAATATGGCTCCCAATCAGAGACATTGACAAACACCTGCCTCTGATTGAGAACCATATCAGGCCAAACACATAGAAATAGACAAACTAGACAAACAACATAGAATGCCCACTCAGATCACACACTGACCAAACAAAACATAGAAACATACACAGCAAACTATGGTCAGGGCGTGACATACACCTGTATTTGGGAAGTTTCTCCCATTCTTCTATGCAGATCCTCTCAAGCTCTGTCAGCTTGGATGGGGAGCTTTGCTGCACAGCTATTTTCAGATCTCTCCAGAGATGTTCGATCGTGTTCAAGTCCAGGCTCTGGCTGGGCCACTCAAGAGTCCTCTGCCGAAGCCACTCCTGCATTGTCTTGGCTGTATGCTCAGGGTCCTTGTCCTGTTGGAAGGTGAACCTTCACCCCAGTCTGAGGTCCTGAGCCCTCTGGAGCAGGTTTTCATCAAGGATTTATCTGTGCTTTACTCCGTTCATCTTTCCCTCGATCCTGACTAGTCTCCCAGTCCCTGCCGCAGAAAAATAGCATCACAGCATGATGCCGCCACCACCATGCTTCACAGTAGGGGTGGTGCCAGGTTTCCTCCAGATGTGACGCTTGGCATTCAGGCCAAAGAGTTCAATCTTGGTCTCATCAGACAAGAGAATCTTGTTTAAAATGGTCTGAGAGTCTATAGGTACCTTTTCCAAGTGGGATGTCATGTGCCCTTTATTGAGGTGTGACTTCCGTCTGGCCAATCTACCATAAAGGCCTGATTGGTGGAGTGCTGCAGAGATGGTTGTCCTTCTGGAAGGTTTTCCCACCTACGCAGAGGAACTCTGGAGTTCGGTCAGAGTGACCATTGGGTTCTTGTCCACTCCCGGACCAAGGCCCTTCTCCCCGGATTGCTGAGTTTTGCCAGTCGGCCAGCTCTCGGAAGAGTCTTGGCGATTCCAAATTTCTTCCATTTAAGAATGATGGAGGCCACTGTGTTCTTGGGGATCTTCAATGCTGCAAAAATGTTTTGGTACCCTTCCCCAGATCTGTGCCTCGACACATTCCAGTCTCGAAGCTCTACGAACAATTCCTTCAACCTCATGGCTTGGTTCTTGCTCTGACATGCACTGTCAACTGTGGGACCTTATATAGACAGGTGTGTGTGCTCTTCCAAATCATGTCCAATCAAATACATGTATCACAGGTGGACTCCAATCAAGTTGTAGAAACATCTTAAGGATGATCAATGGAAACAGAATGCACCTTAGCTCAATATAAAAGGTCCGAAAACGTATGTAAAGAAAACAGTTTTCGCTTCATCTTTATGGGGTATTGTGTGTAGATTGAGGAGAAAAAAATACTTAATATATTTTAGAATAAGGCTGTAACGTAACAAAAAGTGAATAAAATGGAAGGGGTCTGAATACTTTCCGAATGCACTGTATGAATAGAAAGGTTTGTACAGCAGTAGTTATATAGGATGAGCCACGACTAGAACACTATATAATATGAAGTGGGTTAAACAGGATGTAAACATTTTTAAAGTGACCAGTGTTCAATGACGATGTACAGTTGAAGTCGGAAGTTTATATACACTTAGGTTGGAGTAATTAAAACTAGTTTTTCAACCACTCCATACATTTCTTGTTAACAAACTATAGTTTTGGCAAGTCGGTTAGGACATCTACTTTGTGCATGACACAAGTCATTTTTCCAACAATTGTTTACAGACAGATTATTTCAGTTATAATTCACTGTACCACAATTCCAGGGGGTCAAAAGTTTACATACACTAATTTGACTGTGCCTTTAAACATTATGGAAGATTCCAGATAATGATGCCATGGCTTTAGAAGCTTCTGATAGGCTAATTTATATAATTTGAGTCAATTGGAGGTGTACCTGTGGATGTATTTCAAAGCCTACCTTCAAACTCAGTGCCTCTTTGCTTGACATCATGGAAAACTCAAAAGACATCAGCCAAGACCTGTGTAGACCTCCACAAGTCTGGGTCATCCTTGGGAGCAATTTCCAAATGCCTGAAGGTACCACATTCATCTGTACAAACAATAGTACGCAAGTATAAACACCATTGGACCACGCAGCCGCCATACCGCTCAGGAAGAAGAGGAGTTCTGTCTCCTAGAGATGAACGTACTTTGGAGCAAAAAGTGCGAATCAATTCCAGAACAACAGCAAAGGACCTTGAACATACTGGAGGAAACGGGTACAAAAGTATCTATATCCAGAGTAAAACGAGTCCTATATAGACATAAGCTGAAAGGCCTCTCAGCAAGGAAGAAGCCACTGCTCCAAAACCACAATGAAAAAGCCAGACTACGTTTTGCAACTGCACATGGGGACAAAGATCTTACTTTTGGGAGAAATGTCCTCTGATCTGATGAAACAAAAATAGAACTGGCCATAATGACCATCATTACGTTTGGAGGAAAAAGGGGGATGCTTGCAAGCCGAAGAACACCATCCCAACCGTGAAGCAAGGGGTGGCAGCATCATGTTATGGGGGTGCTTTGCTGCAGGAGGGACTGATGCACTTCACAAAATAGATGGCATCATGAGGCAGGAAAATGATGTGGATATAGCGTTTTCCTCCAATTTCCTGTATCAAAGTCCCCAGGTACAATAAATGAGACCTTGGGATATGCGGTTTCCAGTTTGCACAAAGTTCAGAGTAGTTCCTTGAGAGCTGTCGTGATGTCGGCTTGGGGTGTAATATACACGGCCGTGACGATGACCGAATAACATTATCTTGGGAGGTAATGCGCTTGGCATTTGATGGTGAGGTATTCTAGATCAGGAGAACAAAAGGACTTGAGTTCATGTACGTTACCACAAACACACCATGGGTAGTTAATCATGAAACATACACCTCCACCTTTCTTCTTCCCGTAAAGTTCTTTCTTCTTGTCCATGCGATGGACAGAGAACCCCTCTGGCTGAGTGGACAGTATATCCGAAGAGATCCATGATTCCGTAAAACAGTATTTTACAATCCCTGATGGCTTTCTGGAAGGTAATCCTCGCCCTGAGCTCGTCTACTTTATTGGCCAGGGACTGAACGTAAGCGAGTAATATACTCGGAAGCGGTGGATGGTATGCACACCTCCTGAGTCTGACTAGAAGCCCACTCCTTGGCTATATACGCAGGGTACCAGTACTGAGTCAATATGCAGGGGTATTTGCTTACAGTATTAATAAATGACAAAGGGGAGTGATGTAATGTAGCAAAGTATTTGTTATATGCCATGTTGTGTGTTTATGTGTGAATGATAAATACCAATTTGGATTCAGAGCGATGTTTCTTTCTTCCCCACAACTTTTTTACATTTATTTTGTCAATAATCATAAGCAAAAGTTTGCTAACAGCATATATTTTCAAAGGCAGTCTGGAACATATCTGTCAAATAGCTTAGTGCTAGTGGAGTGGAACGGTGATGAGGGCAGACAGACAACAACATGCCACTCTGGATAAGCGTCACTGTTGCTCTGGAGGAGACGATGCAAAATTACACATCAGCATAAAAATAACACTTTTCTTCCTGTACCCATTTTTGGCCACAATCAGCTTCACTATTCCCCAGTTTTGACTTGGTAGTAGAGGTCTTGCAGAAAATAGGCTACAGAACAGAACCACATATTTACCTACAGATGTTGGGTATTTGAATTAAGATCACTAGTATCAGCACTGAGAATAATCTTATACTAGCACAGTATAAACCTACAGTACACTAATAATATACCCTATGCAGGGTTCCCTAGTCTCACAATTCTCAAGGAATTGCTTTCTCTTGATTCTTCGGAATAAAAAGAGCTAAAGGTGCTCCAGTATTTGAGTGTCTGCTCTACCACCCGAGGGCAGTGTTGTGCAACATTCCTACATCACATCCCCATATGGCTTCACAACCCCCAAAGCATACAGCAGAGCCTGGTATAACGGTCTCTAAATTATCATACACTATTGACTTATTAGAAAACATATTTTATATTTCGAAAATTTATTAATTTTATCCTCTTATTGGCAATGTCTTAATTTGTAATTTTTTTTTTACTGTTGCTTGAAGCCTAGACTGGTTAAGTAGGTGTGTTAGCTTACATTATCCATTAGCAGTGGAGGCCTAGGGGAAGACAAAGACTCAGAGAATGATGTCATTTTTTAAAGTAGAATGCAGATGGAATCTGTTCTCTGACTTGTGGCAATGGTACTTGGATTCAATCGGCACGCACACTTTGTAAAACTGGTATTATATCGTAACCGGTCATTTGTATTCAGCTGTTGTACAGTGTACCCATTAAACAATATGGCTAAAAATACCCTATTTTGCCCAGCCACAATGTCAATAATGTGAACAATACAACCAATCTCTTCCAATGCCTGTGAATTTACCAAGAGTTGACTACATTAACCCTTGGATTAAATTGCAATTTGAGTTTTGACCCTCATAACTTTAGCAATGTCTTTTGTACAAAGCAGTGGAAGTCTTATCCTCCCTGCAGACATCAGAGAATAATTTGTTAGGCGGCTCAGTGTAGAGTCTTTACGGACTATTCCCTCCAACGTTATCAAGAGTCCTGATTGTTGCCCCCCTGCCCATTGACTAAAGTCTCATTCATCTCTTTTCAACAGACCTAATACTGTGTTCGTGTCCAGGGCTGTTTTCATCCCCTCTGTATGGCTTTGATGCATGACTTTATTCAGCACAAACATTTGGGAAATCATGTCGATAAGCTACAGTATTATGTACTGACACATATGTTCTTCAGATGTAAAATGTACACAACCAAAGCATTTCTGCCAGGTGCTGGATTCAACGAAAAACAGGTCACAGCAATTAGAATAAAACAACACAATGTTTTTTTCATAAGTACAACGTTTCGACTCATAATGGGTCTACATCAAGAAACCTTTTTTATACAACAGTGTGTGTAGTTTTATTCTAATCACCTTGATTCAATATATTCTATTGTTTCCAGTTCATCTAGTTATCATTTTATTTCCAGATCAGTTAAACAGAACCACCTATGACATTTCCATGGAAACTGAGGATGAGATCAGGTGACAGGAAGTAGCCCCAGACAGTGCAGGAGGTGTCACAGTTCCTGGCTGCCCTTGGGTGCCTCACGTGAGACCAATAGGAGAGGAGAGAGGAAGGGCTGCAACATGACCGGAGGCCCTACCAGACCAGGTGTGACCCCTAAATCCATCAGTACTTACCTAGACTTTTCCACACAGCTCATGACTAAAGGCTCGTGTCGAAAAGCAGCCACTTCCTCTGGGAGTGATGGCTGTTCACAGTATATCCTGTTTGTCATTGAACAGGAACATTGATTCGATGAGTCAACCGTTATTATGGGTGTTGTCGTCGTTTAAAATGTACTGGTTTCTGTAAAGGTGCAATTATTAGCGTTTTTGAAAAGGACATAATTGGTCTATCTGTAATGATTATCCTACCTAGATTTAGGATGGTATAAAAACATGACTCTTGACATCAGTATACAAGCATCTGACTGAATTGGTACATAGCCTATTCATGCTAATGGATCAGTGGAAAAAAGCTTTATGATTACTCCATCTGCCTACGGGAAAATACAGTAGTTTACCAGCACTTCACTTAATCAGCAGCAGTGTTGATCAGCTCAAGTATTTAGCCAGTCAGTTCTACATTTACATTTTACATTTAAGTCATTTAGCAGACGCTCTTATCCAGAGCGACTTACAAATTGGAAAGTTCATACATATTCATCCTGGTCCCCCCGTGGGGAATGACCCCACAACCCTGGCGTAGCAAGCGCCATGCTCTACCAACTGAGCCACACGGGACCACAGTCAGTTCTAGCCAGTCAGTTCTAGCCAGTCAGCACCAAAGAGACACTTACAAAAAAAGATTGCTGTTTTGAAACTGCAGTAAAAGTGTAGTAACTGCAGTTGACTGTGGTATTTTGGATGCAGTGATTGCAGTTATACTGCACTGTAACTGCAGTTATACTGCACTGTAACTGTAATTACACCGCACTGTAACTGTAGTTACACTGCCAAATTACTGCAGTAAGAAAAACGGGGTTATTTTGGGCACAGTATTTGCAGCATACTGCAGTTATACTGCATTCTAACTACAGTTATACTGCACTCTGACTGCAGACTGTTTTCGTAAAGGGGAGTAGAGTGAGGAATCCATTAGCATTTTTTTTTTATATAGATCTTATTACAAATCATTTATCGTTCCAAAGATCGAGGAATTTGGGGGTAGCTTTGCCTCTGGATCTACCCAGAAAGTCTCAACGCGTTTAGTGCCAGGGTTTATTTATGTTTCTATTCTAAAGGCTTCCCGAGGCGTGTGTCTGCTTTCTGTCCCTGGTTTAATATGACAACAGAGCAGATACGGAGCCACATAACATGCATACTTCCTGTTGGAAATCTAGAAGGTAGATCTCTTCTCAAATGATCAGGCGGTTTCCCCCTTGCCAGAAATCTTTGTCTGGGACTAATTTACACAACGAATGGGTTTGACAGTAGATTTCAGTGCTGCATAATATTCACTAATCCAACCAGAGTGAAACATACACCACCGCATGGAAGTATGTGATGCAGCACTGGGAGAGACGAAGCATAACAACTAATTTGTATGCCACTTAGAAATACTAATTCCTTGTAGCATTTGTTAATTCCATCATCTGTGTGCAAAGAACTGCCTTTCTGATTCCTAATGTTCTTTGATGACCAGTCAGGCTGTTTAAAGTTAGCTAGAGTCTTCCTTATAAATAAATCTCACACTAGTTGGAGAGAGAAATCAAGATAAGCTAAGCTGTTGGTGTGGCCAATACAGTAGTACACTGTTTTGTAGATCAGCCTTCAAGCTTGAACTTTATACTATATGTCCAAATGAGATTAAGTGTGTTGGTTGTGTAACTGTACAAAACTACATCAGCACTCCAGAAAAGAGAGCATAACTTTGGCTTCAATACTGGCATGTGACGGTAAAGTAACACTGTATAGTTAAACTATTATTTGTTTTGGGGGTTATTTTTATTGATACATTTTTTATTTCATCTTATTTTCTTCCTACTTTACCAGTTGATGTAAACCTGAAGTCAGATATGCTGTCTATAATGTTGCCAAATTATACAACAACAAAAAATAAAAAAAACTTGGCTTAATGTCTCACTAGTACAAAGGGATAGAAATCATTGAGCAGAGAATAAAGCATTTTTCAACAGTCCTAATGAGAATTGTACTGACTAGGACATTGCCTTTGATGTTGCTACAGTATAACACATCAACATACTCTATGGAAGTCTCTCTTGTTCATGCATTTTCAAAGGTGATGGTATTGTGCCAGCATAAAATATGTAAACATGATATGCCTATAAGTATCTTAACTTCTGAATTTGCATTAGTACAAAATTACTATGATTTTATCAATTTTCCCAAATGTCATTAAATTCCTTATGAGGGATTCGGTTTAGGAACAATATCAAGATACCATTATGGTCAGAATCAGATGCATCTCTATAGGCAAGCCAATATTCCAAGTATGCACAGTAAATACATGTACCAGAGGCATCATTTCCCATAGCAAAATAGATTCGATTATGGTAAGGATAACCACCAAACAAAAACACATCGTGTTCTGGTGAATTACCAAGCAGGTGTGACCCCTAGTTCCATTTGTGCAAGGCATGCTTGCACAGATTGGTATTGATATAAATTAATGGACAGGTTTTTATGGGAACAAACAGTCAGTGAGGGATCAGATGGATTAGGGAGATATATATAGAACTGACTGGCTAAATATGATTGAAATGAGCATGGCGCTCATTTCAGGGGATACTTACCCATCCCTACTAATCATCTATAATCATCCATAAGTACAGGCTGCGTCTACACATCTATCCAGAGCACCTTGTGCCTCTATTACTGGCCTGTAGTAGAACAGATAACATGTTACTGGTTGTGAGAGAAGATATTACTGTCCTGTAGTAGAACAGATAACATGTTACTGGTTGAGAGAAGATATTACTGGTCCTGTAGTAGAGCAGATAACATGTTACTGGTTGTGAGAGAGAAGATATTACTGTCCTGTAGTAGAGCAGAAACATGTGTTACTGGTTGTGAGAGAAGATATTACTGTCCTTAGTAGAGCAGATAACATGTTACTGGTTGTGAGAGAAGATATTACTGTCCTGTAGTAGAGCAGATAACATGTTACTGGTTGTGAGAGAAGATATTACTGGCCTGTAGTGAGCAGATAACATGTACTGTTGTGAGAGAAGATATTACTTGCCTGTAGTGGAGCAGATAACATGTTACTGGTTGTGAGAGAAGATATTACTGTCCTGTAGTGAGCAGATAACATGTTACTGGTTGTGAGAGAAGATATTACTGTCCTGTAGTAGAGCAGATAACATGTTACTGGTTGTGAGAGAAGATATTACTGTCCTGTAGTAGAGCAGATAACATGTTACTGGTTGTGAGAGAAGATATTACTGTCCTGTAGTAGAGCAGATAACATGTTAGTGGTTGTGAGAGAAGATATTACGTTTTAACGCATTGATGTACAGTTTCTTCTGTCATTGAACGTACATCTCGTACAATTATGGCTTGCTCTGTTTAAATATATATATGTTTTTTTATATAACCTTTATTTAACTTGGCGATTCAGTTAAGAACAAATTCTTATTTACAATGACGGCCTACAACGGCCAAATCCGGACAACGCTGGGCCAATTGTGCTCCGCCCTATGGGACTCCCAATTAAGGCCGGTTGGTATATAGTTGTGATAAGGTTGTGTACTTGGCTGCTAGCTACAGTCTTTTCTGCCTTTAGATTCAAAGTCAATGTGAATGTTCAGAGTATATCAGTGCACTGTAATGCACATATTTATCTGAGAGACTTTTGCTTAACTCATATTTGCTCACATTGAAGCAATTGGAACGAACATGTGTTTAATTCAATTTCAGCGTGGGTAGTAAGTGGCTGTGTCATCATGATAAGCGAGTCTGTGTATGGTGTGTGTGTGGGTGTGTGTGCATGTGTGTGGTGTGTGTGCATGTGTCTGTGCATGTTTATCTGATTTGATTCATTTAAATTCTACTGTGACTTTCACAAGTGAGTATCAGATTGATTCCGACATTGTGTTCACCAAGCAGACGAATACAAGGCAGAGGGTGGCTTAGGATAACAACTTTCCTCACTAAGAACTCACTAGTGTTTCCAATTCACAAAGATGCTATTTTCTGCATTTGTTTTTTTTCTATGTGCAATACAAATAAAAACCCAAGGAATGCACATTTAAGTCAATTAAACCATGTTCACATTTACCCTCTCAGTGGACATCACTGTAGAATTTTGGAGGTCAGTGTATTTATATCTATTTTTTTATATCTCTCACATTTGAGCGAATGTGTTGTGGTTGAGTGGACAGTATGCCTTAGGAGTTGACTGACTCCAAATCCTAGACTACAGCACAGGGCCTAAATTTAACTGACATTCCATTATGGCGCCCAAGGATTTGAACCCTGAGCCTGGTCTTGACTTCCCAAGGTGCTGACTTGGTGAGGTGAAAGTGCCTGTGAAAATGTGACATAATTATCCAGATTTCAGCAGTCTACTGTTGATAATAACCACACCAGCAGTAAACTGTCATGACAGATTGTCTCTCAGTCATCATTGATCAAAGAGCATGAGGAATTGCCTGGAATTATGCTCAGTCACCAGAAACTGATTTTCTTTACGATGCTCAGCTCATCCAAATGCTGGGAAAAGAAGAAGGAAAAGGATCATGCCTAGCTTGGCTTTACATGGGAGGGTGTGAAGTAGCATTTAATTATGATGAACTCAGAAGTAGTCCTCAAAGAACTCTGAAGAGTTAAAATGTATAATACAATAATTAGCAATAGGGAGAAACATAGTTCTGTCTAAAACCATTGAGATAAATATACGGCAGCAGTCTATGCTATCATATGATATCATGTGGATAATGAAAAGCAGCCGATGTCTCTGACCTTGAGTCAGCCAAGGGGATAATACCAATTAGACATTATCCCCATCTCTTATTCTCCTCCATCACACTACTAAAAAACAAACCGATACGTGATGAATAACAATTGCATAACGTAATCTATGACATAATCCAATTCCCTTCTGGTGCAGTGGAATTCTCCTACAGCTAATTGATTGGAGAGAGTCACAGTAGGACGTGAAAGATTTTCCTATAAACTCAGATTCAATGATCTGTGTACAGAAAGGATTCAGATTTTTAATTACAGTCATCGTCATGAGAGTTTATCATCGCAATGTAATCAAGACTATCTGCTTTTTGTATTACAAGTCTGAAATTAATAACTTGTAATACACGTTGCGTTAGTTGTCAATGATTTGTATGAAATTCAGTAGCAATTTAGGTATTAACTTGGTATTTATTTTGTAACTATCCCAAAGCCTAGGACCAAGAGGCCTTTAGTTATGCCCCCAGCCTCTGGAATAGCCTGTCAGAGGACCTGAGGGGGCCGAAACTGTGGACATATTTAAAAGAGATCTTAAAACATATTTTTAGCTTTGCTTTTCCTTAGGGTGCTTTTAGTTGTTCAGTTTGTATCATTCTCTTGTTTTTTATCTTATGTTTGTTGTGTAGTAATTATTTCAGCTTTTATGTTCATAGTTTTTTCCTGTAAACACATTGCGTTGTCTGAAATGTGCTGTATGAATTAAGCTTGATTTGATTTGATTTATTGTTGACTTATGCTGCTGTTTATTGAGCTACTTTTCAAAAGATTTGCCTTATTTAAGCATCTTGAAAATTGCAAAAGCTTTAGGTTATTTGGCACATGACAAACAGCTTTTTTTCTCTTTGTCACTGGGATTTGATCAAATTATAGTGAGAACACATGCGGGTTCATGCAACAACACAACATGAGGACTCAACAGGTGCCACTGCCAGCCAGTAGTGTCAGATATAGCCTGTTGCCGAGGTGCTGGTATCGCCAAGCCCGTGGCCCTGGATAGGATAGGCTGCGCATCATCTATGATCCACTGGATCCCAGCTCATCTTAGATCTAGTACCATTAGCACTGGTCTGGATGTTTGGTGATGCATCCCAAAAATTACAGTCCAGCTGAAGGGCTGGGTTTTATACCGTCTTTTACGATATACCGGTATTGATGCACGGACCGGTTTGGATTTTTACTTGACCTTCTATAACGGTATTTGAATGTTTGGTTTGTTAAATGTGATATTTTATTTTTTTTATTTTACCGTTATTTTACCAGGTAAGTTGACTGAGAACACGTTCTCATTTGCAGCAACGACCTGGGGAATAGTTACAGGGGAGAGGAGGGGGATGAATGAGCCAATTGTAAACTGAACACAAGTGTATACCATATGCAACATCCATTTTTGTAGTTTACTTCCTTACTTGAGTCATCTCTCTCTGCTCTCTTTCCATACAGACCTAGCCCCRCCCCCTGTCATTCAAGGAACACATTTGTTGTTCCTCTACCACAAGACACTTGTGTTCAGTCTTTGCATGGTCAATGCAGCACATTAAACAATGTTGATGACAACAATGCTGTTTTCACTTTGCTTCCTAATATAAATCCACTAGTGTTCTATAATTACACAATTAGTTTATGTTTCTTACATCTGCAAACAGCTAGTTTGTCTTTTCTTAGTAAGTTGGGCCTAAATCTTGTTAGTCACTAATGCTAATCGCTAGCTAGCTAATAAATATACTGAGTCATAGCAAAACATAACTAGCAATACAGCTTGATAATACCAGTGATGGTGTAGACCATGTTTTTGTGCAACAGTATCTTCTAAATCAAAGAGGAATATGCTAAGCAAGAATATGTTAGCTATATGAAGTAGCTAAGAGAAAACATTCAATGTAACCAAAGATTATAGGGTCCCCTAGGAAACAATTGTGAACACTTTGGTTCCTACCCTGTCACATTAACTCCATCCCTGGTATTTGCTGTCATGTCAAACACTATTCGAAGTGCCCACTATTATATTCTAACTATAGAATATGAATAATCATTCTGTTTCCATGATTTCAACAGTTCACCCAAGTCAAATCGCAGTTGCAACATTTGGTTAAAAATACGGCCTAAATTGTTTGCCCATATCATGCATGATCTTAAATGAGTGCAGGAAATGCAGAAATGGTTGAAAATGCTGAAAATAATTTTGGGTTAAAGTTGAATTGAACAGTATAAAACAACCAAAATAGAGAATCACTTAGAATGTATGTGTTGCCACCCTAGGGTCACGCACTATTCACTTTTATTATTCAAAAAAATAAAATACTGTCAAATACCGCCATTTTTTTTTTTAATACAGTGATATGATATTTTGGCCATATCGCCCAGCCCTATTCAGCTGTGTGTGTGTGTGTGTGTGTGTGTGTGTGTGTGTGTGTGTGTGTGTGTGTGTGTTTGTGCGTGTGCACTACAGATGTAGGATCTACATTTGAGATAGTTTGCTACAGCAGAAAAATAATCCTGCAGCAACAGGAAATGTTAAAGTGCAATATGTAATGTTTTGGGTGACCTGACCAAATTACATAGAAATGAAATGAAATCAAGTCTAAGAAGCGGTAGATCTTTTCAATGTGCGCTATTCCTATGCTTCACATTCTTAAGTTTCATTTTTGCGTCTTTTACTTTTGGTTATGTACACCAGATTCAATCAGCTGAAAATACTTTWAAAAAATATATATATTTCACAGTGGTTTAGATGGTACAATGATTCTCCACACTATACTTGCTTGTTTTTTCACATAAACTTAAATTAAGCAAACTAATTATAATTTTTCCAACCAGTAAATGGAGCCATTTCTGCATAGTGCAACTTCAATTATTATTTAAATTAGAATTAATGGTCATTTTTGTAGGGGTTAATACATTTTTCATAAGTGAAATCAAGTCTGAAATTTCTAAGTGGAAATTACAAACTTCAGAAGCCTTTTAGACCTCAAATACACATGTTTTGCAACAGGGTGACCAAATTAAGATCCTACATCTGTTCAAGCTGGAGGTGAAATTCCAAGCCTATCTTGCTCATTTCACTCACCTGTTCAGTGGCCTGTCATTTCATGCATCAGTAACTCCTGTGGAGCTGTGACATTACTGTATGACAGTATAGGAGGTACAGCAGACGTATCGACGCTCTAGTCCAGCACTAGCAGTCAGTATGGTACAATATATCCTTGCCTTTGGGTAAAGCCTTTTTTCAATGGTCTTATTACAGCATGCCTACCTACGCAATAAACTGTAAATGCCTTTATGTTGATCTGTATCTATAACACATTAGTAAAACATATTTTACCCTTTAATTCAAACATTCAATCATCATTAACCATCACAAATTAACCATAAAATAAAATGCATTCTTGAAACTAGCTTCATGAGATGTCTGATTGCCTCGATAATAACCACCTCGGCCATGTCTCATTGTCCCTCGTTGATGGCGTCAGAGAACATCTGCCTAATTGTTTTGTGCCGTGGTCCTGTTTTGACCTGGTAGGGAGGAAATGGGACATGTTACAGCGTGCCGAGTGCGGGGTGTGAAAAGGCATGTAGCAGTGACATACCCCAGCATGCCAGCCGTGGCACCACTGTGCCTGCGTCGGAGTTGAGCGAGCAGGAAGCGCCAGTCGGCCAAAACCCTCTACTCCTCTTGCAGACTAAACACAGGGTGACGTCAATTATTGTGATGTGCGTTAGCCAGTCGCCCATGGCTATGGTGGAGACAGTAGAGCTCATAAACTTCACATTCAGAGGTTATCTGTCTGCCTGGCTGTGTTGGCAGGAAGCCATATTGTATAAATGCCCAACTGAGCAAATCATGGCATGATAGTGTCACAGGGGTGCATCGAAGATAATTGTCCGTCTGTTTTATTTTGTGGGGATGGGGACTTGTGGGGATGGGGACGTTGGAGGAGACACTTGAGTGGCTGCATGAGGGCAGTTACATTATTGAGGCATCTGTTGGTCTTCTCTCTGAGCAATTAGGATGTCTGCTTGTCAGGACAAAGACAAAGGAGATGGCTGTTATCTTATTCAAAATCATTCTCAATTCTAGGTATCTGAAAACCGGCAACAATTATGCAATATTTATGCTTTCATTTTAGTAAGGAAAGCATTGTTTTCAGAGGAATTCAGAGGGATGTTGGGAGCAATTAAAATTATTTGTTTTTGAGTTGAAACATATGTCCACATACCTTACATAGAGATTCAAGTTGATCCTGACACAGAAGTCTAAAGTGCATTCCGAAAGTATTCAGACCCCTTGATTTTTTCCACATTTTGTTGTCACAGCTTTATTCTAAATTGATTAAATGTATATTTTTTTCCTCATCAATCTACACACAATACTCCATAACAACAAAGTGAAAACCGTTTTTTAGAAATGTTAGAAAATGTATTACAATTAAAAAACAAATACATTATTTACATAAGCATTCAGACCCTTTGCTATGAGACTAGAAATTGAGCTCAGGTGCATCAGATTTCCATTGATCATCCTTGAGATGTTTCTACAAATTGATTGGACATGATTTGGAAAGGAACACACCTGTCTATATAAGGTCTCACATTTGACAGTGCATGTCAGAGCAAAAACCAAACCAGGTTGAAGGAATTGTCCGCAGAACTCCGAGACAGGATTGTGTCAAGGCACAGACCTGGGGAAGGGTACGAAAAGATTTCTGCAGCATTGAAGGTCCCCAAGAACACAGTTGCCTCCATCATTCTTAAATGGAAGAAGTTTGGAACCACCAAGACTCTTCCTAGAGCTGGCCGCCCGACCAAACTGAGCAATCGGGGGAGAAGGGCCTTGGTCAGGGAGGTGACCAAGAGCCAAATGGTCACTGACAGAGCTCCAAAGTTCCTCTGTGGAGATGAGAGAACCTTCCAGAAGGATAACCATATCAGCAGCACTCCACCAATCAGGCCTTTATGGTAGAGTGGCCAGACAGAAGCCACTCCTCAGTAAAATGCACACAACAGCCCGCTTGGAGTTTGCCAAAAGGCACCTAAAGACTCTCAGGCCATGAGAAACAATATTTTCTGGTCTGATGAAATCTTCGGCCTGAATGCCAAGGATCACGTCTGAAGGAAACCTGACACCATCCCTACGATGATGCATGGTGGTGGCAGCATCATGCTGTGAGGATGTTTTTCAGCGGCAGGGACTGGGACACTAGACAGGATCGAGGGAAAGCTGTAAGGAGCAAAGTACAGAGAGATCCTTGACGAAAACTTGCTCCAGAGGGCTCAGGACCTCAGGCTGAGGTGAAGGATCTCCTTCCAACAAGACAACGGCCCTAAGCACACAGCCAAGACAATGCAGGAGTGGCTTCGGGACAAGTCTCTGAATGTCCTTGAGTGGCCCAGCCAAAGCCCGGACAAACATCTCTGGAGAGACCAGAAAATAGCTGTGCAGCGACGCTCCCCATCAAACCTGACAGAGCTTGAGAGGATCTGCAGAGAAGAATGGGAGAAACTCCCCAAATACAAGGTGGCCAAGCTTGTAGCATCATACCCAAGAAGACTCGAGGCTGTAATCGCTGCCAAAGGTGCTTCAATGAAGTACTGAGTAAAGGTTCTGAATACTTATGCAAATGTATATTTTTATTTATAAGTTTGCCAAAATCTTTAAAAAAATGTTTTTGCTTTGTCATTATGGGTATTGTGTGTAGATTGATGAGGGGGAGGGAAACTATTTAATCCATTTAGAATAAGGCTGTAACATAACAAAATGTGGAAAAAGTCAAGGCGCTGAATTATTTTCCGAATGCACTGTATGTACTTTATATGAATAATGAGTAGTCTGTATAGTCGGTATATACATTCTACAGAATACATTATGTTTCCTGCAATCCAGGACCTATATAATAGGCGTGTCAGAGGAAAGCCCATAAAATTGTCAGAGACTCCAGTCACCCAAGTCATAGACTGTTTTCTCTGCTACCGCACGGCAAGTGGTACCGGAGCGCCAAGTCTAGGACCAAAAGGCTCCTAAACAGCTTCTACCCCCAAGCCATAAGACTGCTGAACAATTAATCAAATGGCTACCCGACTATTTACATTGACCCCCCCCCCCCCCCTCCATTTGTGTAGTGGCGTTGCTGTACCCCCGCACACTGACTCTGTACTTCTAGCATATTCGTTATTATTGTGTTACTTTTTATAATTTTTTAACTTTAGTTTATTTGGTAAATATTGAACTGCACTGTTGTGTGTTAAGGGCATGTAAGTAAGCATTTCACGGTAAGGTCTACACTTATTGTATTGTGTGACATATAAAGTTTGATTTGATATATACCATGAATGTGTACATTGTTTGAATGTTAACTAGCTATTTCTCCAATAGCTCTGCCTGTTTAACAGAGACAGATCTGGAGGTGGCGTCATTCAAGGCACAGTGGAGTCATTATGCATGCAGGATATGACCCTTATTAACACTCAACGCTATAAAGACGTGTAACCATGACCCTCACATACCCTACACTTGCAGACGCCATTCATGTAGATATGCAGGCTGAAATTTTTTACAGTTGATAGGTCACATTATTTCCTCTGTCCGACTGTCTTTATGCTTTTGCCCGTCAGAAACACAGCTATGTGAGCAGAGTAGATACTGACTTGGACTGTTGTTTACATTAACCTTTGTTGACCAAGAATAATGACCTGTCTGGAGTTGTATGACAGCTATGGCGCATCACACTATGGTGCCCCTAATGAAAGCTCAATGGAATGAAAGATGCCATTTATAGCGTCTGTGTAACCATCATAGTGGTGTCTAGAAGCATTGACGTTTTAGTTCATTCTAAAAATAGAAATTATTTGATTTGATTAGATCTTTGATTAGACTCATCTTGTTAACATTCTTCACTGGCCTTTTAAGTTAATTTAACACCAAACATAATCTTGCTTTATAGTCTATAGTCTATAGTCTATAGTATAAGGCTATTTCTAGAGACGTGTCATATGCAACAATCATTCTCCAACATGTTTAGCCGAACAATGGATGTATGTTGTGTTGCTATTTTTATGCCACATTTTTGCAGTTTTCATATAAACCAGAGCTGATAACAATATTCAGACTATCATAAACCATAAATACCCAACTTCAGCAATGCCAGGAACCACAAATCCAGCAATGCATCACAGAGAGGGTACCTTGAGTTATTGAAGTTTACCTACCTAGCTATCTAATATAGTATTGTTCTCTTAACGAGTCCCTATCATCGATCACTTCCAACTACTGTCAGACATCCATTTGGACCCAGGCAGAGGCACCCATGGTGGTATTACTCTTATTTAAGCCTCCGCTATCCACTCATTCAAGGGCCCATCCTTGTCGTGAAATAGCCCTCGGCTCCAAGCTCAAACCTGCCTAATGATCTCAGTTGCATCCTGGGCCCCTTAATTGCACGCGCCCGTCGTTACTAAATGTAGTTTTGTGATCGACCCCTTTACTTTTTTACTCTGGGCTGTTTTGAAGTGTTTAACACTCTAGCCGTGACAATTAAACTTGAACTTCACAGTGAAATAGTACAACTGCTTTGATAAGAGCACCCTCAGATTCTAGAGTGTGAAGGAGTTGGTTCTAGAGGGCCTCTTTGTGCTATAATCCTCCCCCTGTGAGTTTAAATCAATAAATTATATTACTTCTATACCAGTTAAAAATTATTTTCATGCTCTCCCAACTTTGCTCTCCCAACACAAAAATGTCTGTAGAATGCATCTCTTTAAATTTGGTCTTGGCATAAGGTGCTTATAGGACCCCTCCAGAGTAAGTTGCCTATTTTGACCTAATTCCTGTCCTAGTGCGGAAATGCTTGTTTAGTTCCACCCTCTGAACACCGACGTATGGCACAATCTAAATATTGATTAATTGGGTGTGCAAATATCCACCTTCCTCCGAGTGCACAGCCCATATGGTCTCTGGCACAGCCCACACTCTGCGATTTGTAAACAAACCAAAAAGTCAAGGTCAGGGTAGCTTCGCTAATTGCTATGGAGCACAGCACAGCTAACGATAGTTACGACAAGGTGAAGGACCATCCACTCTCCTCCTGTCCTTCTGCAACGGAATTAAATGATCAAGGATGAATTCAGGGTTTAGCGATAATACTGGAGTTTTACAAGTGAAGCTAGAGGCTAGCTAACCTACTCTCTGGGCCAATAAAGCTAGCTACCAGTAACTATTAGCTACTGTGGATAATTGGTTCCAAATTTGTTTCATGCATAAGAGTACCTGTAACTATGCTAATTATCTGAAGAGTAAAGGTTAGGTAGTTAGTAGCTAGCTATCTAACTAAACAACAGCTGGAAGGACCTAGCTGTAATGTTTACAAGTATCTCCACTAGCTGGCTACTAGATGACCAATATAACAGTTAGCAATAAAGCTTTTTGTAGGGAGCCAAGGAAAGCAACAACTAGCTAGAATCTGCACCAATACTTGTATAGCAATATAGATAGCTACTAATACAATAGCCCAGTTTATTGAACATTGTTTTGATGAGCCAGTTAGAATAGGGCTGTCACTTGGTCAAATCAAAAATCATACTCTGTACCAAATGCATTGTCTATCAATAAACATCGTACAATGTATACATATCGTGCCATTCTACTGCATGTTCCTTATTATTTACTTAGTATTATCAAACTTCATCCAGATATTACGCTGTTGATTTATATAGAATACAAAATGACTAGTTAGCTTGTATTCTCTAAACATAACACTAGTGTTCCTGTAACAGAATGTGTACAGTATACTGTTGTCACACCCTGACCGTAGATTGCTTTGTATGTTTCTATTTTTTGTTTGGTCAGGGTGTGATGTGGGTGGGTATTCTATGTTGTATGTTTAGGTGTTGTATTTCTATGTTTAGGCAGCTGTCAATCGTTGTCTCTGATTGAGAACCATACTTAGGTAGCCTGTTTTCCCACTTTTGTTTGTGGGTGGTTGTTTTCTGTGTCTGTGTTTTCACCATACAGAACTGTTTCGATTTTCATTTCTTTCATTCACTTTGTTATTTTGTATTTTTCGTGTTCTGATATAATACATTATCATGGACACTTACAACGCTGCATTTTGGTCAGATCCTTCCTACTCCTCATCCAATGAAGACGAAGATCGTTACAACTGTACTATAGGTTATAGCCAAGACAGGAGGGAGTGGTGGCGTGTTAGAGTACAGACATGGTTCTATCTTCAGTGGTGCTCATGAGGACCCCCATAACAATTGAAATGCCAATGTGGCCCCCCTCAAACATATTGTAACATTGGGCACACTCAGTCAATGAAGGGTATCGTGTGATAGGACCGTGAGCGCGGTAGTCTATAATTAACATGTGGGCTTTCTATACATAATAATAATTTATTTTCCATTCCAGTGTTTGCTCATATTGTAATTGTAGTATGTTATTTAAACATTATCAGAACAGACATTGAATGATAAACAGAACAACAGAATATCCACATCTTCACTTTATGTCAATATTACAATATTGCTGCTTGCTCAGCCTCTGTCCTTGGTCTGCATCACACAGCCCGGGAGTCCTGAGTCCTGTCAGACACATGAAACAGATAGGTAAGTTGTTGAATTCTTGTTATGTCTGTCATGGATCTGGTCCATACATGACCATTTTGCTGTTCTCAGTTCAGCCCAGAGACCTAGGAATCAGGCAGGGATTCTCTCTCTCTGTACACAGTCAAGACAGTGCTGTCGGGTTCCTACCCACTGTGGAAATCAACACCCGGGTCAAGCCTCCCATGATTGTCAAGCCTTGTTAGAGTCCTGACTCTACTTCATCTAGGTGGTGTATGGATGTTAGCAGGGTTGGACAGTCATGGACGGTGACTTGATTTGCATTTGTTGGGAGAGAAAGAATCCTCTCTTTCTCAGTTTACTGGACATGTGTGAGTTATGATGTTATTTACAGTGACATAGGCCTACCTCCACAATAAGCTACTCAAATGAATGTGTATTTTTGTGTTGTCTGTTGACTCCTGAAACAAAGACACAAGGTGGAGTTAGTGAATAGTAACATTGTCTGTCTGTCATGGATCAATCTATAGCCTAAATCCTATGAACTTGACAATGACATACTTAAATATTCTCAGTGGAGAGCGAGGTGTTTGTCTGGCCATGGTTTCACTTCTGTCGCCAGGCAGAGAAAAGCGGGGCGGGGGGGTACGATGGGTAGCTTATTAAGAGAAAATTGCATGTAGACAACGACAATTTTAGTTCTCACATGTGGTGCCTGTTGGATAGGACAGAATGTTATTGGATAGGACAGAATGCAAAATTGAGAGATTAACTCATTTCAGTAGCTACATACACCCAATCTCTCAACTTTGAAAGCAAGCTAGTTAGCTAATTAAAGCAGAATGATAATTTGTCTTTACAACTTTACCTGAACTGTAGTTTGCACATTTTGATATTACTTTGCAGCATTTTGTATCACATTGGCCATCAAGCACATTCCCTTTGACCGGTAGGTTTATTACTGTACTGTGCACTTTGCAGTTTTGGAGACAGTTTTGTGTTAGGTAACACAACTAAGGCGATGCGGTAGCGTTAGTACTGGTAAACCAGTGATTTACTCATTGAGCTATACTGTATATGAACTTACGACATGTGGATTTACAGCACTGTACATTTCGCTATGCTAGTGTAATGGTTTGAAAACTAAGTCACTAAAAACAGAAACCCCTTTATTTTTTAAACAAATTTGTTTATGTATTTGTCTTAAGCAAAATTATATATTCTACATGCTTTAGCATTAGCAGTCCATCAGGCCAATAGATGGCGCTGTTACACTGTGGTAGTAGGARATACAGCAAGTCCTGGCCAAGTGCGTGCACCATTCTTCAGAATAAAGAATGCGCCAGAACTTTGCAGATGTAAACTTGTGTCTGTTCTTTTTACTATTACAGGTATGTAACAGAACTTCCAAACTGTCTAATATTGAAAGAATATGTAATAACATGCTATTTAACAACTTTGTCAAGGTATCATCATGTTAGGAACGGTTTTGTGTTGGTTTTGTGTCAAATTGAGTGAGAGAAGAACGTGATTTACAATGAGTGAGAGTACATGTTAGCTTGATGCTATCTGCTGTAAAAACGATTTACGTGTCACAGAGACTGTTTACTGAGTAGCTTACTTGTACTGGATTTTGTCTAGGAGATTTTTATAAAGAATCCATTTGTTAAGGATTTCTGAGTTTGTTTTACATGTTATTGGTTTTGTGTAAAATTGTGCTCACGACCTGGTAAACTGGCCGCACATGCTCAGTCTGGAGCGTGGACTTTTAGCTCTCAGTCTGGGTGCATGAGAGGGAGACGATTTTACGGAGGTGACACTATCTTAAAGATGAATGTATTGTTGTCAGTTTTCTATATTGGTAGTGATATGTAGAAAAACATTCAGTTATTTTTGTCTTCATATATACAGCTGAAGTCGGAAATTTACATACACTTAGGTTGGAGTCATTAACTTCTTGTCAATAGGGGGGGTGCTGTTTTCACTTTGGAAAAAATCGTGCCCAATTTAAACGGCCTCGTACTCTATTCTAGAGCATACAATAAGCATATTATTATTACTATTGGATAGAAAACACTCTCAAGTTTCTAAAACTGTTTGAAATATATCTGTGAGTAAAACAGAACTCATTTTGCAGCAAACTTCCAGACAGGAAGTGAAAAATCTGAAAACGAKGCTCTGTTYCAGGGCCTGCCTMTTCAATTGCCTAATATTTATCGATATGCATGCACTTCATACGCCTTCCACTAGATGTCAACAGGCARTGGAAGGTGGAATGGGGTGTCTAGCTTGATCTGAGGTCGAACAAGAGCTTTTGGAGTGGCAGGTCAGGAATTTCCTTTCTCTACCTAGGTGCGCGAAGCACCTCCATATTGTCTTCTGATAAGCGTTCGGTATACACGGCTAATATCTCCGGCTTTGTTTTTATTTGGTACATATTAGAACCGAGTTTCATCCGTTTATTCAAAATTTAATGGGTCTTTTGGAGTTTTCCGTTCTATGCGTCAAGAGGAGATGGACATGTTCGCGCCACATGGCTAGCTAAGGTTGCTAATTCGACAGGAGAGAAGGACATTCTAAAACCAAACAACGATTTATTCTGGACCTAGGACTCCTTGTACAAGATTCTGATGGAAGCTCAGCAAAAGTAAGAACAATTTATGATGTTATTTCGTATTTCTGTGGAAAATGTTTAGTCCWATTATCCRCMCTTTTTGCGGGCGCTGTCTCGCTATAACGTAAGCTGTTTGTTATGGTAAAGTTATTTTTAAAAATCTAACACGGCGGTTGCATTAAGAACTAGTGTATCTTTCATTTGCTATCCAACATGTATTTTTTAGTAAAGTTTATGATGAGTTATTTGGTCAGATTAGGTGAGTGTCCGAAATATCTCCGGACAATTTGGTGAATCGATGCTACATATTCACAATGTATAACCACGGTTTGCAGCTCTAAATATGCACATTTTCGAACAAAACATAAGTGTATTTGTAACGCTCGTCCTCCTCGTCTGAAGAGGAGCATGGATCGGACCAAAACGCAGCGTGGTTTGAATACATACTTGTTTTATTAAAGAAAGACGAACACGAAAAAACACTTCATAAACTACAAAACAGTAAACGACGTTAACAGACCTGAACTTGTGAACATATAACATGAACGCACGAACAGGAAGGAACACACGAATGAAATGAACGAAACGACCGAAAACAGTCCCGTGTGGCACAAACACTGACACAGGAACAATCACCCACAAACAAACAGTGAGAACAGCCTACCTTAATATGGTTGTCAATCAGAGGAAACGTAAAACACCTGCCCCTGATTGAGAACCATATCAGGCTAATTGAAAATGAACCCAACATAGAAACACATAACATAGAATGCCCACCCCAACTCACGCCCTGACCATACTAAACAAAGACAAAACACAGGAAATAAGGTCAGGAATGTGACAGTATTGTATAACCTGATGTTATAAGATGTCATCTGATGAAGTTGGTCAAGGTTAGTGATTAATTTTATATCTTTTGCTGGTTTTTACGATCGCTACCTTTTGCTGCTAATAAATGCATTTGTGTGTTTGGCTATTGTGGTAAGCTAATATATTTCTATATTGTGTTTTCGCTGTAAAACACTTAAAAAAATCAGAAATATTGGCTGGATTCACAAGATGTTTATCTTTCATTTGCTGTACACCATGTATTTTTCATAAATGTTTTATGATTAGTATTTATGTATTTCACGTTGCTCTCTGTAATTATTCTGGCTGCTTCGGTGCTATTTGTGATTGTAGATGCAATGTAAAACTATGATTTATACCTCAAATATGCAAATTTTTCGAACAAAACATAAATGTATTGTGTAACATGTTATAAGACTGTCATCTGATGAAGTTGTTTCTTGGTTAGTGACTAATTATATCTATATTTTGTCGGTTTTTTGAAAGCTACCTATGCGGTGGATAAATAGCGTTGTGTGTTTGGCTATTGTGGTGAGCTTTCAAAACATTTAAAAAATCGGACATGCTGGCTGGATTCACAAGATGTTTATCTTTCCTTTGCTGTATTGGACTTGTTAATGTGTGGAAGTTAAATATTTCAAAAAAATATTTTTTGAATTTCGCTCTCTGCGAAGGCAGCGGAATGTTGTGGGTGTTCCGCTAGCGGAACCCAGGAGCGAGAAACGTTAAATGTATTTGGCTAAGGTGTATGTAAACTTCCGACTTCAACTGTAAGTGTTTCTATTGTATGAAGTGAAATACATTTTGGTTTTCATGTGAAATCATACAGTAAGGCAGTTATTTGTGGATTTAAAAAAAAAGTCTGCTTTATGTAATGTGCATTTATGTTGTGTAATTTAAAGTGTGCACTTCTTTGATGTGAATGTTTTAAAAGAACGAACAAGAAAATAGATAATTGAACAAGAGGAAAAAAAAATAATCAGAATAAAGAATGCGCCAGAACTTTGCAGACTTAAACTTGAATGCGTTCTTTTTACTATTACTGGCCACCTCAGCTAAAGACTGAGGCTGGTAACTCTAGCTATAGTTAGCTAGCCAGCCAAACTTGTATAGTTAGCAAGCAACTGCTACTTGCTTGCTAGCGAGCTACACTATTGCTGTAGAGCTGCTTTGCACGTGTCTCCAGAAACAACAAGGTGTCCCAGCTCTGTTGACATTTCACCCATCCACTACATCCACTCATCAGAATAATATAGCTATTTTCTTATTCACCATTTCACCGGCGCCAGCCCATCCAACATCTCCCAACAGTCGAAGTGCATTGCAGACCGCAGTACGCCACAGTAGCAACAGTTTGTAAACCTGAAGCAAGGCGCCCACACGTGTTAGCTCTAACATGTTTGTAGGTAGGTGGTTCCAAATGAACTAAAGCCACTTTCTGACAAGTCAGAAAGAACTTTATACGTCATTGACACTGATTTCCACGAAGTTCACACTTCGGATTTCCCACTTCAAGCCCAAATATATCATACTTTGACTAAAATGATGACTCATTGACTTAAATCATTGTACAACATCATGACGAAGCTCTGGGCATTGTCTTCCAGCTGAATTTTTTTTTTTTTTTGCTGGTGTGGGTATTTAAAGGGAAGATTGCAGAATTAGGTTGCTGTTAAACATTCGGATTTGTTTAATCTTTCCATCTAAACGTTCCAACACGACATATTACTTTGCATTTGTATTGTGGGAGAACTATATTTTATCCAAATTTAACCGAAGTCATGTCAGAAAAGCGTTCGGAAAAGTGATGTAAAGCGGAGCACTACACGAACAGGAGTGAAGCCATTGTCCACATGAGATTTTGAAGACCCACATCATACCGAGTCCTCCTATTGTTTTAGGAAAAAAATGTGGCACTCTGAATAAAGCTAACTTATCATCTGACCATATCCTGTGATTTCTTTATTCTGTATCAGCTAAAACAAAAATCACTTATACAGCTCGCAGGCTTCCAACATTGCCCCTTTTACACCTCTGGCTTATACTCACTAGCTAACCACTAGCATCCTTGAAACACAACACTTATTAGCAGCTCAGCACTTCTCATACTGTTACACAAAATCAAGATAAACCTTTTTCATCGTAGTAGACATTGAACGTCTATAACCAAATTGGCTAAAATGGGTTATAGACTCTTTTGTTGGCCAATGGTAGCTATAGCTAACCACATGCTTACATGAATGCTACTACTAGAAGAAGTACATCCAGGTATAATGGCTGACACAAACATTGGCTACCATGATATCTTGCAAGTTATATCGGCCAATAAAAATCAGGCAGGCAGGTGAGCAAAAATAAATACATATTTTTTTATTATTTCTGTAAAACATGCAGTATTCTGTGGATGGAGTTGATGAAGCTTGCCAGGTAGCTAGCTTATTCCATTCCCAAACACCATGCTAGATCCATGTGAGTGGACCAGTTAGTTTGTCATGGCCCTCTACGCATAGATAGCTGGCTATCTTCGTTTTTTATAATCTACTAGCAACATAACATGACAAAACTCTTTGGGCACTTTAGTACCTACTTAACCAGATTCACCTCCATCAACGAAGCTGCCCGCTGTTGTGCTGTAGTAACACTGGTGGTGTCAGTGGACTTGGGGCCCACATTGACTGTGGGCACAGAACAATTTTTTTGCCTCATTTTCATGCCTAATCCACTCTTCCACTGTTGGTAGACATCGTAATCGTTTGGGACAAGGTGAGCCCTGCTTATGACTGAAGTGCCAGGGGTTCCCCTGAACCAGTCTCCCACCATATTCTCCCAAAGCGGTCCAACTTTCTTCCCATCTTCTCGCATTTCGACCAAACATGCATGCCAGTAAACAGTGGTTGTAGTGCACTGCCACCAACACCAGGTCGCTCCCTTCTTGACATCAAAGCCGCAGTTTATTGTTGGTATATGAGTTTTGGATCAATGTAATTCAAATAGCAAAAATAGAAGTGTATAATAATTATTATGATACTTTTGCATAAAGACCGTTTAGTATATCATCAATCTTCGTTGTTAGATTTGTGGAAATACAGTATATCGTGCAACCTACCCTTTTAAGTTGATACATTTTGGTTACTATGTATCTTGTATTTGTGCTGTGTTCATGCTATTTGTTGGTAACTATAAGCATTGAGTATGAGCGTGAATTTGTATGTAGAGAATTGCAAGACTACCGATGAAGAGGATGAAACAGACAGGAATCATTTAAGCACTAAGTTTGCCCCACGTATGACTCATCTCAGGGACACGAATGACAAAAGTAAAATTAAAAGTGTTTAGGCCAGTGGTCAGGCCAGGGGCACAAATTAAGTAAATATATAAATAAAAAAGACATTTAATGGTCAGAGGGTATATGGAAAGTCATTGGAAGGAAGTTCTAGAGAGAGAGACGCTGAGGACTGAACAGAGGGTTTCTCTGCCAGGGAACATCACTTGGCGGCCTGCAGGCCTGTCAGCTGTCAGCTCCTCCAAACTGTGCTGTGCTCTGCAAATGTCCACAAGGTTGAACGTCAAAAACATCATCAGGTCAAGCAGACAGATGGATAACTTTGATGGCTGCGTTTTGTCACCAGCGAGTGCAATTAGAGGACCAGTTGGAATCAAAGAGAAGCGCGTCTGCCAGATAAAAATGAATATGAATAATATTTTTATTTATTTGAATACGAGTATGAAAATATTGTTAAATGTTTATCAAGAATTTCAAGACATAGTGATTTAGCACGTGTTGTTTATTCTATGGCAATTTGATCTAAAGTGTTATCTTTCTCTGAAAGAAAATTCTCAGCAGGATAAAAAAACATTCTTCCTCGAGCAGATATTGACCTAAGTGATGGTTCTAATTAGAATTTGAGGTTCAAAATGGAACAAGGAATGTTCCTCACGGGAGGACTACGAGTGGCATCATTCAGCCAACGACTCTCCACAGAGCAACAATTGTCAATGATAGTGTTTGTTCTCAAGTGTCAAACTGAATTGCCACTATGAAATGAAAGAGCAAGCAACTCATAAAAGGTCTGTATTGTTTCTTTTGTCAGATGTGAATCGTCACTGCGGGAGGAATTGGACTGCTTATCTTTGTCACGTCATAAATCCCTGGTTACATTCTTCTTCTCAAAATAGTTTATCAAGCACAATTAAGCATTGTTAGGAGTAGTCCATAAAAAAGACAGAGGTGCAGAGGGTACCTCTAGTTAAACTTCCTACCCACAAAGTTGAAATGAAGGTCTTAATGATTGAATAGCCTATTGACAACAAGGCACTAAAGTAATACTGCAAAAAATGTGGCAAAGCAATTCACTTTTGGTCCTGAATACAAAGTCTTATGTTTGGGACAAATCCAATAGAACACATTACTGAGTACCATAGTGGTGGCTGCATTATGTTATGGGTATGATTGTTAAAGTTAAGCACTGGATACATTTTCAGGATAAAAAAGAAACAGAATGGAGCTAAGCACAGGCAACATCTTAAGGGAAAACTTGGTTCAGTCTGCTTATTCCACCAGACACTGGGAGATGAATTCACCTTTCAGCAGAACAATAACCTAAAGGCCAAAAATACACTGGAGTTGCTTACCAAGATGACATTCAATGTTCCTGAGTGGCCTAGTTATAGCTTTTGACTTAAACATATGGCAAGACAAGAAAATGGCTGACAATTTTTAAAAGAATAAGGTGCAAATATTTTACAATCCAGGTGTGTAAAGCTCTTGGAGATTTACCCAGAAAGACTCACAGCTGTAATCACTACCAAAGGTGATTCTAACATGTATTGTCTCAGGGGTGTGAATACTTATGTAAATGCATATTTCTGTAATACATTTTCAATACAATTGCAAAACTTTCAAAGAACATGTTTTCACTTTGTCATTATGGGTTATTGTGTGTATGTGATTGAGAAAAAAATTATATATTTAATCCATTTTGAATTCAGGCTGTAACACTACAAAATGTGGAATACGTCAAGAGGTATGAATACTTTCTGAAGGCACTGTATATTTCTAATTTGCATATTTTGTTACTGTATTTGTATTTTATATGAAGTGAAAAAATAACATGTCAAGTATGTTAACAAATAAATGCTTATTTGTTTGACCAGGTATCCTGGTGTCTTTTTTAAATATGAGGTGTTGAATCTACTTTAAAAAATAAGGCCACAAATTTACATACATGTTTTTGAGTAATTTTCAAAAATACGTTTTTTGAATTTACAAAATTAAAGTAAGTCGAGGGAAATACGAATAGCCGTATAAATGTTTTGGATTTACCGATAATATGATTAAATATGAGTTGATGTAACACAAATATTAATACAAATGTGTTGTTTACTATATATTCGTATTTCCCTCGACTTACTTTAATTGTGTCAATTTGAATAGCTTATTCACGTTTTTTTTACTCAGGAACATAGGACATCTACTCAATATTTTTACGTGTAAATTGTTGCCTTAATTGTACAAAAGTAGATTCAACCCCCAATTATTTACAGGGTATACAGTAAGGTATTTCCTCTCACATGGACAGTCCTCTCTCTTATCTATATCCTCTTATCATGGCCATCTTCATTCTGATTAAGCCTGAACTGCTGAAGGACATCTAGTAATTGTCATAGACGCGGAAAGTAGGAGTGCAGAGGGTGTAATACAAAAATAAAATAAAAATTTCCCACAAAAGTACACTGGGCTTTTACAAGTCCTGTATTAGTGGACCGATATAGCCGTCTGTAGCGCGGACATATCTTTTTTTCAGATTCAACATTTTTTAAAGTTCTAAACAAAGCCATTACTCCACAGCATAGCCTCCACAACGACTAAATGGCTAGCACAAACTCATTAGAATCAGCTGAGAATTTGATTCCCATAGCCTAGAATGCGTAAATAAATATTTCAATGCATGTAATTCCTACCAGATTTGCCAGACAATATAATATAATAATACATAATTTATCATTTCCAGCACCCTAAGCAAAAAAATCTATCAATTGTAATTGCTGGAGTCACGAAAACTGTAAAAGAGAAGACTATTTTGTGTCAAGGATGCTGTCATAAGAGATAAAATGTGTGGTTGGACCTCTTCATTTTGTCATTTAACAAGGCATGGTGGTGGATAGCGTGGTAGTCGGATGCTATCAATTAATGAGATGTCAACAAGCATTTGGTGTTGCATTATTCACGCCAGCTCTGTGATACATACTAAGACCTCTTCTGGGTGGATTTCCTCAACAAACCTAAAGCTGAACAATTTCTGAGTCTATCTGTGGACTTATTTTAAAAAAGATACAGTAGAGCGACCCGACCACACAGACTATAAGACAGTCTAAAGGATTGTGCTTCAGGCAATGAGCCTTTCGGTGTGGGAGGATGAAGAACAGAATGAATCCATCACTGCACTGCACACTCTTAGAAATAAGGGTCTCAAAAGAGTGTGTGTGTGGGGTCCAACATTTCTCATATAGAGACGTACTTCAGTTAATTCCATGTAAATATAGGGACATTATTTAGGTATTTCTGTGTTGAACATCCGTGACATTGCTTTATTGAAAAAAGGATGCATGTTTTGGAATATTTTTTATTCTCTACAGGTTTCCTTCTTTTCACTCTGTCAATTAGTTTAGTATTGTGGAGTAACTACAATGTTGTTGATCCATCCTCAGCTTTCTCCTATCATAGCCATTAAGCTCTGTAACTATTTTAAAGTCACCATTGGCCTCATGGTGAAATCGATGAGCAGTATCCTTCCTCTACGGCAACTGAGTTAGGAAGGACGCATGTATTTTTGTAGTGACTACGTGTATTGATACACCATCCAAAGTGTAATAACTTCACCATGCTCAAAGGGATATTCAATGTCTGCTTCTTTGCGAGTCATTGGAAAACCTCTCTGGTCTTTGTGGTTGAATCTGTGTTTGAAATGCACTGCTCGAATGAGACACCTTACAGATAATTGTTTGTGTGAGGTCGAGAGATAGTCATAAAAAAATGTTAAACACATTATTGTACACAGGGTGAGTCCATGCAACTTATTATGTGACTTGTAAAGCACATTTCTACTCCAGAACTCATTTAGGCTTGCCATAACAAAGGGGTTTAATACTTATTGACTCAAGACATTTCAGCTTTTCATTTTTAATTAATTTGTAAACATTTCAAAAAACATAATTCCACTGACATTATGGGGTATTGTGTGTAAGCCAGTGACACAAAATCTAAATGTAATACATTTTAAATGTATGCTGTAGTACAACAAAATGTGGAAAAAGTAATGGGCTGTGAATACTTTCTGAAGGTACTGTACATGTGCCTAATGCCAATTCACTTTTCTGGACACTGGATGTGGAATAATTATTATTATACCTGGGCTACAATAGTACAGTGCAATGAGGAATTGAAGTGAATACACAATTATTGTCCATAGGCTGTAAACTGCAGTGATGTAGGCTAATTTGAATAACCGCTCACATCTCCTGTTGTCTCATGACGAAATAACTGCATAGGACAACAGCCTAGGACTGATTATTCAACTATTTGGATCAGTTTGGGTCCATTCTTGACAGTTTAGAAGGTCCAGAAAGGGACATTTGCATGCCACTCATACAGTGCATTCGGAAAGTATTCAGACCTCTTTACTTTTTCCACATTTAAATGACAGCCTTATTCTAAAATGGATTAATTATTTTTTTCCCCCTCAATCTACACACAATACCCCATAATGACAAGGCAAAAATAGGTTAATAGAAATGTAGCAAATGTATTAAATGTAAACTGAAATATCACATTTACATAAGTATTCAGAACCATTACTCAGTACGTTGTTGAATCACCTTTGATAGCGATTACATCCTTGAGTCTTCTTGGGTATCACGCTAGAACAAGCTTGGCACACCTGTATTTGGGGAGTTTCTCCCATTCTTCTCTGCAGATCCTCTCAAGCTCTGTCAGGTTTGATGGGGAGCGTCGCTACACAGCAATTGTCCGGTCTCTCCAGAGAAGTTTGATCGGGTTCAAGTCCGGGCTCTGGCTGGGCCACTCAAGGACATTCAGAGACTTGTCCTGAAGCCACTCCTGCATTGTCTTCGCTGTGTGCTTAGGGTTGTTGTCCTGTTGGGAAGTGAACCATCGCCCCAGTCTGAGGTTCTGAGCGCTCTGGAGCAGGTTTTCATCAAAGATCTCTCTGTACTTCGCTCCATTTATCTTTCCTTCGATCCTGACTGGTCTCCCTGTTCCTGCCGCTGAAAAATTTCCCCAAAGCATGATGCTGCCACCACCATGCTTCATCATAAGGATGGTGCCAGGTTTCCTCCAGACGTGATACTTGGCATTCTGTTCAAAGAGTTCAATCTTAGTTTCATCAGACCAGGGAATCTTGTTTCTCATAGTCTGAGAGTCCTTTAGGTGCCTTTTGGCAAACTCCAAGCGAGCTGTGATGTGCCTTTTACTGAGTGGCTTCCGTCTGGCCACTCGACCATAAAGGCCTGATTGGTGGAGTGCTGCAGAGATGGTTGTCCTTCTGGAAGGTTCTTCCATTTCCACAGAGGAACTCTGGAGCGCTGTCAGAGTCACCATCGGGTTCTCGGTCACCTCCCTGACCAAGGCTCTTTTCCACCGATAGCTCAGTTTGGCTGGGCGGCCAGCTCAAGGAATAGACTTGGTTGTTCCAAACTTCTTCAGTTTAAGAATGATGGAGGCCGTTGTGTTCTTGGGGACCTTCAATGCTGCAGAAATGTTTTGGTACCCTTCCCCAGGTCTGTGCCTTGACACAATCCTATCTCGAAGCTCTACGGACTATTCCTTCGACCTCATGGCTTGGTTTTTGCTCTGACATGCACTGTCAACTGTGGGACCTTAAACGAACAGATGTGTGCCTTTCCAAATCATGTCCAAGCAATTGAATTTACCACAGGTGTACTCCAATCAAATTGTAGAAACATCTCAAGGATGATCAAGGGAAACAGTATGCACCTGAGCTCAATTTCGAGTCTCATAGCGAAGGGTCTGTTGCTCACTAGTTTGCTCCAATTGGGGGAGAGGTGGTAGGGTTGGAGGGTAATAAAGATATGTATATGTACAGCTGAAGTCGGAAGTTTACATACACCTTAGCCAAATATATTTAAACTCAGTATTTCACAATTCCTGACATTTAATCCCAGTAAAAATTCCCTGTTTTAGGTCAGTTAGGATCACCACTTTATTTTAAGAATGTGAAATGTCAGAATAATAGTAGAGAGAATGATTTTTTTCAGCTTTTATTTCTTTCATCACATTCCCAGTGGGTCAGAAGTTTACATACACTCAATTAGAATTTGGTAGCATTGCCTTTAAATTTTTTAACTTGGGTCAAATGTTTTGGATAGTCTTCCACAAGCTCCCCAAAATAAGTTGGGTGAACTTTGGCCCATTCCTCCTGACAGAGCTGGTGTAACTGAGTCAGGTTTGTAAGCCTCCTTGCTCACACACGCCTTTTCAGTTCTGCCCACACATTTTCTATAGGATTGAGGTCAGGTTTTTGTGATGGCCACTCCAATACCTTGACTTTGTTGTACTTAAGCCATTTTGCCACAACTTTGGAAGTATGCTTGGGGTCATTGTCCATTTGGAAGACTCATTTGCGACCAAAATTTAACTTCCTGACTGATGTCTTGAGATGTTGCTTCAATATATCCACATAATTCTCCATTCTCATATCATCTATTTTGTGACGTGCACCAGACCCTCCTGCAGCAAAGCACCCCCACAACACGATGCTGCTACCCCCGTGCTTCACAGTTGAGAGGGTGTTCTTTGGCTTGCAAGGCTCCCCCTTTTTCTTCCAAACATAAGGATGGTCATTATTGCCAAACAGTTCTATTTTTGTTTCATCAGACCAGAGGACATTTCTCCAAACAATATGATATTTTTCCCCATGTGCAGTTGCAAACCGTAGTCTGGCTTTTTTATGGCAGTTTTGGAGCAGTATCTTCTTCCTTGCTGAGCGGGCCATTCAGGTTATGTCGATATAGGACTCGTTTTACTGTGGATATAGATACTTTTGTACCTGTTTCCTCCAGCATCTTCACAAGGTCCTTTGATTGATTTGCACTTTTCGCACCAAAGTACGTTAATCTCTAGGAGACAGTACATGTCTTTTTCCTGAGTGGAATAACGGCTCCATGGTCCCATGGTGTTTATTCTTGCATACTATTGTTTGTACAGACGAACGTGGTACCTTCAGGCGTTTGGAAATTGCTCCCAAGGATGAACCAGATTTGGGAGCAAGTCTACACTTGGGAGCAAGTCTGCAAGTCTACAATTTATTTTCTGAGGTCTTGGCTGATTTCTTTTGATTTTCCCATGATGTCAAGCAAAGAGGCACTGAGTTTGAAGGTAGGCCTTTAAATACATCTACAAGTACACCTTCAATTTACTCAAATGATGTCAATTAGCCTATCAGAAGCTTCTAAAGCCATGACACCATTTTCTGGAATCTTCCAAGCTGTTTAAAGGCACAGTCAACTTAGTGTATGTTAACTTCTGACCCACTAGAATTGTGATACAGTGAATTATAAGTGAAATAATCTGTCTGTAAACAATTGTTGGAAAAATGACTTGTGTCATTCACAAAGTAGATGTCCTAATCGACTTGTCAAACTATAGTTTTTTAACAAGGAATTTGTGGAGTAGTTGAAAAACGAGTTTTAATGACTCCAACCTAAGTGTATGTAAACTTCCGACTTCAACTGTATGTATTTATATGTGTATGTATTTGCATATATATTTGCAAAAACAATTACAGTGGATTGGAAGTGATGCAGACAATTTCATTGATGGAAGCTACAATATATCTGCAATATTAAAGTTGATCTTCCCCCTTAAAGATAAGAAAAAAAWTTTTTTTTAAAGTGTCTGAATACTTATGTAAATAAGGGAGTTCTGTCTTTTGATTTGAATAAATTTGCATTCATTTCTAAAAAACTGTTTTTGCTTTGTCATTATGGGGTATTGTGTGTTGATTGCTTAAGATTGTTTTATTATTATTCATTTTATAATAAGGCTGTAATGTAACAAAATGTGTAAAAAGTCAAGGGTTTTGAATTCTTTCCAAAGGCACTGTATGTTAATTTCAAAATAACCGGGCAACCATTTGGATCAGTTATGCTGTTTTTCTCGTCAGTTTTGCCTACAATGTCCAGGCACATTAGCAGGACAGTAAAGTTGCCACATCAATGTTACAGAGAAATGAATTAGTCAAGTAATTGTTATTAAATGTTATATTCTGGTGTTATTTAATGAATTAAAAACAACTATTGAAAACCTTTTGCTCCTGCATGTCCTTTTAAAGACTGCTTGGATTTCAAATCTTGCATTATTCAAATAATATTCAGTGCAATTGTACATATTGGATTGTATGGTAAAGGAACAACAAAGAAATAACAAATTAAATTAAATGTGCAGGTGAGTTTAAAAGAGGAACTTTACATCAAATCTCCTCAGTGCGGATATTAATGCTGACATGTGCAACACCATCCCCCCATATTTTATATAAATAATTAAAATAAGACAACTAGACTCAGCTTTTAAGTATTATTTACTAAATAATAGCGAAATAAAACTGATTAAATGGATTTTAACTATCACGTTTATTCCCGCTCCGGCAGTCAACGTCGCCAGTGTACTAACCACCGGTCCTGGCAACCCATCATTACGCGCACCTCACAACCATTATTACGCACACCTGCACCCCATCATCAGCCACACCTGGACTTCATTACTACCTTGATTACTTACCATTTATCTAGCACTCTGTTCTGCCAGTCATCAGGTAGTATTGTTATGTTTCCTTGTTAGACGATTCTTGTGTTTTGTATTAGTTCCATGTTCGTTATCATTAAACTCTCACTGCACTTGTTATCTGACTCCCTGTGTCTACATTATATTAACACACTTGTGTGAAACCCTATGCCATAATCTTCTTCAGAGCACTCGTCTGAGTGTGCCAGAGCGCAGAATAACTGATGACTTTACAAATGTAAGCAAAAGAAAATAACAATAATTGTTGCCAGCAGCACAGTTACAATCCGTCCGTCCGTCCCCAGTTCACCCCAGAATCATTCTTTACAGTGTAATTACATCTCCATTGCTCTAAACCAGGGGTGGGAAACTCCAGTCCTCAAGGGTTTGATTGGTGTCGTGCTTTTTCTCCATCCCTAGCAAGCACAGCTGATTAATCAAATTGCATTCTAAACTGAAGATCATGATTAGGTGATTATTGGAGTCAGGTGTGTTAGCTGGGACTGGCGCAAAGCTGTGATACCAATCAGGTCCTGGAGTATTGGGTATTGGGTACCCTGGGTATTGGCCACTTTCTCTCTCTTTGATGTTGGATGGTTATACATATCTGGGTTCCGTGGTTGCCATGGCGGCGTGAGGTAGCCTAGGCAGAGAGCTCTGTAAATATTGTACATCATTGTTATTATTTTTTCATTTATCTTTTTGGCATTTTGGGGGG
>NC_036859.1:20583417-20692104 GCF_002910315.2 Salvelinus sp. IW2-2015
ATTTATAGGCAGGCCCTAGAACAGAGCATCGATTTCAGATTTTCCACTTCCTGTCAGGAGTTTGCTGCAAAATGAGTTCTGTTTTACTCACAGATATAATTCAAACGGTTTTACAAACTAGAGAGTGTAATAATAATATGCATATTGTACGAGCAAGAATTGAGTACGAGGCCGTTTGAAATGGGCACCTTTTATCCAGGCTACTCAATACTGCCCCTGCAGCCCAAAGAGGTTAAAGTTAGTGTGGTTGGGTCACTCTACTGTATCTTTGTAAAATAAATCCACAGATCGACTTAGACCTCTGAAATTGTTCAGCTTTAGGTTTGTTGAGGGAAATGCACACAGAGGGGATCTGAATGTGTACCACAGAGCTGACGTGAATAATGCAACAGAAAATGCCTGTTGACATCTCATTAATTGATAGCATCCAACTACCATGCTATCCACTACCATGCCTGGATAAATGAACAGTTCCACACATTTTATCTCTCATGACAGCAAAATAATATTATACCTATTATGACAGCAAAATAACTAAATAGTATTCTCTATTACAGTCCAGCAATTACTATTGATTAATTTCTCCAAATCAAAATGTGGCATTTTTGCTTTGGGTGCTGGAAATGGTCAATTATATATTTATCTTATTATATTGTCCGATATCTCTGGCAGGAAATACCTGCATTGTAGTGAAATATTAATTCCTGCGTGCTTGGCTATAGGAAACAAATCCAATGTTGTGGTCAGAGTCGCCATGGAGGCTATGCTGTGGATTCATGGGTTTGTTTAGAACTTTTGGAAATGTAGGTATCCAACGGCTACACCGTTCTTCAATATGGAGGAGTATCTTGCAGCAGTAAATGTGTTTTATTATTATGCGATACACAATTACGTAGATGGCCTTCAGCAGTTCAGGCTTAATCAAAATGAAGATGGCCATGATATGAGACTATAGAAAAGAGAGAGGACTGTCAATGTGAGAGAAAAGACCTTACTGTATAATTGTCCAGAGTGAGAGAAATTTGATTGGCAATCAGTATCTCTCTACTCCATTGCTCTAGCCCCTGGGTATTTACTACTTTCTCTATCCTTGATGTTAGATGGTAATACTCATCTAGTGCGGGAGAGTGAGCAGCCATACAGTCACACAGGACCGTGTCAGGATCACTGGAGACTGAGGAGATTGGTCCTGGAGCCACTGTGAGCCAGAGCCAAGACCATTCCTCTCAAGTAAATGTTTCGTAGCGTGTCCCATCTGTTCCATCTTACAAGTTTGTGTATCGGTGGTGCTGACATTACGCTGCTCTTTAATATTCTTGCTTTGTTTTGTTTCTGTGTGTGGATTGGGATGTTATGGGATGTTTTCTTCCATATCGTGATCTTGCTCCTTGGAATTAGAATAGACAGATGTCAAATAGAGCGTTTTCTTGTTGTTGTTGTCCCAACACCAAAATGGAGATAGTAAAATAGTGGTGCCTTTGTGCAGTACAACAAGTTAAAAAGCTATTAACACTGTTGAACGAGAAAGAGAGAGAGGGTAGAGAGTGACATACTCTGTGGGGGTATCAGGGGGAGTCCAAAGTGGAGTCAGAAAGGTGATATCATGTACCTGGCGGTTCCATCCTCTTGGCAATAACAATCTGTCAGGAAAACTGCTTGGTTATTCATGCCGTCTGGTCCATCCCACATCTGAATACATGCAAGAGTGAAGCATACATCACTTATCTTCCCTGTGAGATGTGGGGAGTATAGATAAGTGCTCACCTCACAGCTGGTCTTCAGAGATAAGGCCCGAAATCAAAACACATGAAAACTGTTTATTTAATTAGAACAGCAAGCTGGGGTGAAATACATTTTGGGTATGCTATTTTGGTGATAGCCAGGTCAGAGGTGTTCATTATAGAGTTGTGTTCTTCTGAGTCATAGTACTTTTGTTAAGGAGAGGTGACAAACTATTTTAGAGCTAATTTAAAAGCACTCCTATAAACACCAGATGGGAGGCTGCTGTGCCATGAGTGGGTTAAGCTACTAAATCAAGCATCTATCGTAAGCAATATGGCTCCTCCTGTGATTAGTCACAGGCATTGTGAATCCTTTACGTTTCCATCCTCTCCTATCTTTGTCAGTCTACCTGTTGAAATTCAACCCGAGAGCCTTGTCCATTTCTTCAAACCAGCTGGCTATCTGGTATAACTGAGAGACCTGCTCCCGGTCTCAACACATTTGCATCACACACCTACCCTCTCACCCTCTTCCCCCTCTTTCCTCTCAGCAGAGAGAGAAAGTCTCTAGAGGGTTGGTTTCCTGGCCTCCCATGTCGCCATGGCAGGCTGTTGTCCTGTGGCCCTCATCATATCAAATACCCTACTGTCACCGTCTCTCATTCTATATTCACCTCATTACCTCACATAAGTCCTTATGTTTGCAGTAATTAATAATTTGTGAGATATTTGATGGTGTGCATTCTCATTATATATTTGCTCTATAATCATGAGCATAAATGTGCATGAAGGGGGAAAAAAGTGTTCACATTTTCTATATTTATCTTATGTTTCCATAATATATTTTAATGTTAAATGATGTGGTATAACTCATCTCAGACGACATCTTTAGATATGTTTCTTATTATTGTTTTATGAACTCAGATGTTAGTGATAGGGTGAAATATTCACCCGCACCCAACATAATACATTTCTAATGAATAAATCAAATACTCCCTATTTTCTGTACTACTCAATACTTATTGCCAGTGGCAGGCACTTATAAAGTGGCCCCTGCTATAAATCTGCTGTCATAAGAGTAATATAAATCAAATGCATTATTGCGCCTCAATGCCCAAGGCTCCAGCTCCCCTGAATTTTCTCATTCACTTCCCAGATGGATCTCGAGGAGAATTTTCACATTCCAAGATGATGAGAATGGACAGAACAAAGACTAGACGAGGACATTGGGATAAGAAAATAAGGTTCAACATCCGGCCATTGATATCTCATGCGTGTGACCACCACTTGCTTGTTGAGGTTATGCCTTGTCCCTAAGCTTTTGGAAGTACACACGAGAGTCATCTGTATACTAGCCAAACCATTTCTCTGTCTTCCGAATTCTGATGTAAAAGATTCAAGTTTCATAAAGGAAATGTAAATTACCCATAAATGCCTAAAATATGACACTAGTAGAATATTGCAGCATAAAGACCCACTGTTTAATATGCTGTTTTCAGTCATCATGTTTTATTCTCAGTCATGAATATAACCAAATGAAATGTAACCTTGTCCATCAACAGGACTTGGGTGCAACAGGAAAGGAAGACCATGAAGCCAATGCCATTTGCAATGTGTTTCCCCTCCCCAGGTGACAGTTATGTGACTGTCTGTCTGCCCAGCAACATCAAAAAGACCAAACGGTCAACCTTGCGCTGAAGAGCACTGGTCCTTTACTGTGAGTGTGTTGTTTTAATTTTCTCAAATAATCATCTTAATTATAGCTATGTTGCTTTTAAAGCAATCTTCTGTCTTTGTTGTGTCTCAGCCTTGATATTGCCCCGTCCCTCGTCATGTTAGCACGTGTTACACAGTTAAAGCCTGTGTTTTATGTGCCTTCTTTCCTCTCAGCCTGACTGTATCCTTAGGAACAGGATTTTAGTATCACCGCAGCGCCGCTTCGTTCCAGGCATCAGGGTGTAACCAACGGTGACCCCGGTGTACACTGCCCACATGGTGGCATTTCAGATAACTGAAAACGGTTTCACTTCTCCGCCAGGTAACAGCACAACTGCTGGGAAATAAAGTGTGGAGGCTTGATGAGCACACCGCTTGGTTCAGGGAAAGGCGAGGTCAAGATGAAGATAAGACTACCACGGCAGGCACACAGCTCGCTGGAGGTAGGGAGAAATTGCTGAAGATTGAAGATAATGCCGCCGCTGTATTGGTGGTGGGGCGGACATAGTCATACTCATCACTCACTTTTTCTGGTACAGTGTTGTGTGAACACAGTACTTGAAGTCTTGAGTTTCTATACAGTTCTATACTAAGGAGATGCAGTGTGTTACTATGAAGGTACTGATGTAAACTGAGTGCAGCGCAGTGTAGGTGTGTCTCTGTGTTAAAGGGTGACATTTGACAGGTTGTCTCGATCTGGATGACAGCGTCATCTATTCCATCCCTCAGAGGGTGATTAGGACTGGCACAAACCTCTGGTCCCTCTGACAACCCTCATAGACACCATATTTCATTTGAACATGACTGTCCCGGGTGATTTATACCTTGATAGGGGAAGATTGAAACGGCAAGATGTATGTTTCACATGATGATGGAAATGTGAACAATATCTTAGATGAATTGTATTCTAGCAAATGCTTGGTTTGGCTTGCATGTTTTTTGTCATTACTCAATATCTGAGCATCACATTATGTCAGAAAAGTTCTACCATAATACCTCTGCCGTGTAGCCTAAAGTAAAAACAGTATGAGTCAATATGTTCAAGACCTACAACACCAGTCAAAAGTTTGGACACACCTACTCATTCAAGGTTTTTTCTTAATTTTTTACTATGTTCTACTTTGTAGAATAATAGTGAAGACATCAAAACTATGAAATAACACATATGGAGTCATGTAGTAACCAAAAAGTGTTAAATAAATCAAAATATATTTTTAATTCTTCAAAGTAGCCACCCTTTGCCTTGATGACAGCTTTGCACACTCTTGGCATTCGCTCATCCAGCGTCACCTGAAATGCTTTTCCAATAGTCTTTCCCACATATACTGAGCACTGTTGGCTGCTTTTCCATCACTCTGTTGTCCAACTCATCCCAAACCATCTCAATTGGGTTGAGGTCGGGTGATTGTGGAGGCCAGGTCATCTGATGCAGCACTACATCACTCTCCTTCTTGGTCAAATAGCCCTTACACAGCCTGGAGGTGTGTTGGGTCATTGAAAAACAAATGATAGTCCCACTAAGCACTAACCAGATGGGATAGCATATACAGTGTTGCAAAAAAGTATTTAGTCAGCCACCAATTGTGCAAGTTCTCCCACTTAAAAAGGTGAGAGAGGCCTGTAATTTTCATCATAGGTACACTTCAACTATGACAGACAAAATGAGAAAAGAAATCCAGAAAATCACATTGTAGGATTTTTTATGAATTTATTTGCAAATTATGGTGGAAAATAAGTATTTGGTCACCTACAAACAAGCAAGATTTCTGGCTCTCACAGACCTGTAWCTTCTTCTTTAAGAGGCTCCTCTGTCCTCCACBCGTTACCTGTATTAATGGCACCTGTTTGAACTTGTTATCAGTATAAAAGACACCTGTCCACAACCTCAAACAGTCACACTCCAAACTCCACTATGGCCAAGACCAAAGAGCTGTCAAAGGACACCAGAAACAAAATTGTAGACCTGCACCAGGATGGGAAGACTGAATCTGCAATAGGTAAGCAGCTTGGTTTGAAGAAATCAACTGTGGGAGCAATTATTAGGAAATGGAAGACATACAAGACCACTGATAATCTCCCTAAAGGTGTCCTTTAGTAGTGGTTTCTTTGCAGAAATTAGACCATGAAGGCCTTATTCACACAGTCTCCACTGAACAGTTGATGTTGAGATGTGTCTGTTACTTGAACTCTGTGAAGCATTTATTTGGGCTGCAATCTGAAGTGCAGGTAACTCTAATTAACTTATCCTCTGCAGCAGAGGTAACTCTGGGTCTTCCTTTCCTGTGGCGGTCCTCATGAGAGCCAGTTTCATCATAGCGCTTGATGGTTTTTGCGTCTGCACTTGAAGAAACTTTCAAAGTTCTTAAATTTTTTTGGAATGACTGACCTTCATGTCTTAAAAAATAAATGATGGACTGTCATTTCTCTTTGCTTATTTGAGAAGTTCTTGCCATAATATGGACTTGGTCATTTACCAAATAGGGCTATCTTCTGTATACCACCCCTACCTTGTCACATGACAACTGATTGGCTCAAACACATTAAGGAAAGAAATTCCACAAATTAACTTTTAACAATGTACACTTGTTAATTGAAATGCAAACCAGGTGACTACCTCATGAAGCTGGTTGAGAGAATGCAAAGAGTGTGCAAAGCTGTCATCAAGGCGAAGGGTGGCTACTTTTGAAGAATCTCGAATATAAAATATATTTTGACTTGTTTCATTATTTTTTAGTTCCTATGTGGTTCCATATGTGTTATTTAATAGTTTTTATGTCTTCTATTTTTCTACAATGTAGAAAATAGTAAAAAATTAAGAAAAACCCTGCAATTGGTAGGTGTGTCCAAACTTTTGACAGGAACTGTATATTGGAGAAATACTTTAGCTTAAAACCCACTCAGCTCTATTCTTTTTTCAGTCCTAGTCAGCTGATGACTTCAGACATACAATGTTTTATTTAGATAACTCACAATTCTGTTCCTCAAAACCATCAACCATTTCCTCTTAGTGTGGAGAGAAATATTAATTTGGGGGGATTAGAGTGTGTTTTTAGAGTTAATCCACACTCCCATGTGCAATACCATTTCCTGGCACCAAACTCATGTCTGGCCTGTATGGCTATCCCATAAAAGGGCTGTGTTTAGGCAGTGCTGTGCCCAGCGGGATTAGGGTAAGTGACAAGGTACTTGTGTAATTACTCATAGGATACTAGGTGATTATTAAATGGTGGCTGGTGGGAAAATCTACTGTGAAGCCCAAATGGAAACAACGGGAATGGGGTAACAGGGAACTCTGAAACCATATCTCTGTGATCAACTAGATCCTATAATCCCTGTAGCAAGTAAAACAATGATTTAAAAGCTTTTTCATCAAAACTTAAACAATCCATCCAGTCTGTGTGCTGTGTAAAATCGGACTAATGACATCACTCTGTGAAACTCAGTGAATGTGTTTTTGCTTAAAGGGTTTTTTAGGTTTAATTTTCACCTAATGTGTACAGTGTGGGCCTCACTTTCAACAGAACATGTGGAATGTAGACCTACATTGTGATAGTGAGAGTAACCCTAGATAATAATTTTAAATAGTCAACTCAAAATACATTAAATGTACAGCGTGTCATGTTCAGAAATGTTTTTCTACTATTATAATGTTATGCATTTAATTTTACGTTTATTTCCATGCTAAAAGTATACTTACATAAGTCTTATTAAAAACAAAAAACAATGTTTTCAGTGAGAAGTAGGCATTGGTCTGAAGCCAAAAAAGAAAGGAATGCATAACTGCATACAAAAAAGAACCACAATGCATACTTCACCAATGTTCTTCAAGGTTTTCCAGCACACAGCGTTGACCTACTACAGTAGCTATGTTGGTCTATTGTACTTACAACAATGTGTGGAATTGTACTTACAACAATGTGTGGAATTGTACAATAATTGTGAATACACAAAACAAATGAAGATGTTGTCAAAGTTGAGCTTACTGTGTCCTGTGTTGATAAATCAAGTAGAAGGATTTTTTTTTAACTACACACACACACACACATACATAGTGCCACAACCATTCTGTCCTGGAATCCAATTCTGCCTGCCACATATGTGAAATACTTTGTAAACTGCCTCCTGACCTACTCTGTTGCCCTGGATGGCTATGCTTCTCATTCCCTGCCCCACTCTGCTGTAGCCACATCACATCACAAGGCTTTGTTAGGAAGTTATGGAGGATGCACATTGTAACCACTAGGATATCAACCTTGCTTGGCAGTAGGTTGATTTTCTTGTAGAGGATCCTCCATCTGGCCGCAAGGATCCCGAATGTCTTCTCCACTGCCATTCTAGCTCGACAGAGACGATAGTTTTGTATTTATTATGGATCTCCATTAGCTGCTGCCAAAGCAGCAGCTACTCTTCCTGGGCTCCAGCAAAATGAAAGCAGTTTTACAATTTTAAAACATTACAATACATTCCCAGATTTCACAACACACTGTGTGTGTTGAGATAGAGTTATTTCTCATAGCTGATGTTGTGCCCGGCTTATGTTTTCATCCGGTAGGGCTTTAGTGGGAAGGCAGCGTCCCCCACCATTGTGTATGGTATCTTTCCCATATCTTCACCCACAGGCAGAAAGGCATCTTGGGGCATCTGCAGGGTTTTTGATGCCATTGCCCTTCCAAGTGGGGAGTTGGCAAAGAAACGTCACTTTTTCAGGACCCTATCTGTCAAAGATAATTTGTAAAAATCCAAATAACTTCACAGACCTTCATTGTAAAGGGTTAAAACAGTTTCCCATGCTTGTTTAATGAAACATAAACAATTCATGAACATGCACCTGTGGAACGGTCAATAAAACACTAACAGCTTACAGACGGTAGGCAATTAAGGTCACCGTTATGAAAACTTAGGACACTAAAGAGGCCTTTCTACTGACTCTGAAAAACACCAAAAGAAAGATGCCCAGGTTCACTGCTCATCTGCGTGAACATACCTTAGGCATGCATGCAAGGAGGCATGAGGACGCACAGTCCATCCATCAGTGCTCAGACTGTTGTTGTAAGGAATGTCCTCACCAGAATTCACCGGCAACAACGTTGCCTATGGGCACAAAACCACCGTCGCTGGAACAGACAGGACTGGCAAAAAGTGCTCTTCACTGACGAGTCGAGGTTTTGTCTGGTGGTCAGATTTGCATTTATCGTCGAAGGAATGAGCGTTACACCGAGGCCTGTACTCTGGAGCGGGATCGATTTGGAGGTGGAGGGCCCGTCATGGTCTGGGGCGGTGTGTCACAGCATCATCAAACTGAGCTTGTTGTCATTGCAGGCAATCTCAACGCTGTGCATTACAGGGAAGAAATCCTCCTACCTCGTGGTACCCTTCCTGCAGGCTCATCCTGACATGACCCTCCAGCATGACAATGCCACCAGCCTTACGGCTCGTTCTGTGCGTGATTTCCTGCAAGACAGGAACGTCAGTGTTCTGCCATGGCCAGCGAAGAGCCCAGATCTCAATCCCATTGAGCATGTCTGGGACCTGTTGGATCGGAGTGTGAGGGCTAGGGCCGTTCCCCCAGAAATGTCCGGGAACTTGCAGGTGCCTTGGTGGAAGAGTGGGGTAACATCTCACAGCAAGAACTGGCAAATCTGGTGCAGTCCATGAGGAGGAGATGCACTGCAGTACTTAATGCAGCTGGTGGCCACACCAGATACTGACTGTTACTTTTGATTCTGACCCCCCCCCTTTGTTCAGGGACACATTATTCCATTTCTGTTAGTCACATGTCTGTGGAACTTGTTCAGTTTTTGTCTCAGTTGTTGAATCTTATGTTCATACAAATATTTATACATGTTAAGTTTGCTGAAAATAAACGCAGTTGACAATGAGAGGACGTTCTTTTTTTTGCTGAGTTTACTCCGCCGTCGCTGTTTCTCCCAAAAATCCCACACCTGAATAGCTGTGAAGTGGTATTTAGCATCCACAAGGGCGAGTAGCACCACGGAAAAGGTTCCTTTATAATAAAAAAAAAACGTCTCCCTGAGTTTGGAGGTTTGGTGATCATAATATGTTTTCCATCAACCAATCCCAAACAATTGGGAAAGTCCCATTTTTCATTAAACTTTTGAGAAGTTTGTCTCCAGGTTTCCTCAGTGGGCCGTGGCAGATGGGTCGCTAGCATCCTCCTCTCTATGGCCTCACAGGTCTCCATAATGCACTGCAATACTGTCTCGAATCCAAGACGATAGGTGAAAGTCAGACTGTAAATAAAGTCTCCAGATGCCAAGTACCTGTAATGACAAAATAAATGTTTTGTTATTGGTTAACAATTAATTATATTTTACTTTTCACAGAAATTGAATTTTGCAAAACCAGATGGTTTACACTTTTGTAAGGCACATACGGAAGGCCCAACCCAGCGGTTCTGGGGGAACCAATCAGAAAGAATGGAAATACATAAATTATATAATTCTTGATACCTTACATCCAGCCAACAAGGTAAGATATAATATACATTTGAATTGATTGCACAGAATTCTGAATCTCAAGGTCTTGTAGTATTGCGGGCCTTATTTTCTACCTGCTAAGTCTCAACTTGATTGGTTCATGTCAGCTGGTATCCCATTTCTGAATTAGTGATGTTGACCTATTTTCAGCTCAAGAGACAACCTCGCCTTGAAAATGCTGATTCGCCTCAGCCACAACCTGTGTAGCTGGATGACACTGAGGACGACGTGGGTTCCCCGAGCCATGACCCTGTGCTTCAGATGCCTGAACATCAATCAAGACCAACCACTACAGACACGGCTCAAGACTGGCATCCAAGAAAAAGAAAACAGAAGGTCAACCATCAAGATGTGGATGAAGAGCTGCTTGCATTTGTCAGGAAGCCAATCCCTTCACACATAACTAGGATGACCAGCAGGCAACACCACCACGGCCCGCAAGTACTCCGCACGGAAAAGGTGGATTGCAGCCAATCATGTACGATGAGCCCAGGGATCAATACTCACCAGAACGTAGATCTCCAACACATAGCTGGGATGACAGCTTCAGCACATTTTCGTGAGAGAGCTGGGACCAAGAATCCCAATCACATTGATATCCCCTCCTAAAAAGGCACATCCCATGTTCTGTTTGAGAGTTTTAAAAAGGGAAAAGTTTATGTATGCACTATTTGCACTTCTTTGTTGTTGCAGTTATATTTGCATTGCACCTTGTATTTTACTTATTTTTTTGCTATTCAGTGAATATTATAATTGGGAGGGATATGCCATTTTTTGTTTACATGCCTTGCTGTGGCTGTTTATCTCACCTACAACAGGTGCACCATGCCTTGTTGTGACTGTTAATGTCACCTTGAATAATTATAAATAAAATACTAAACAGAGAACAGTTTGTCTTACTTACCTTGAGGATAATGTAAAGACACTATAGCACCTGGTGATCTTGCTGCTCCCTAAATGTAATGGAACATAGGCCTACATCCGTGGAGCATCATGATCACCAGTGTGCTGGAGTTTCTTTACACTATAGTCTACTGCTCTTCTCCATGCACCTTCATACACAATACACCCTTTTCCAATAATTTACCTTAGAGTGACAGCTAATCTTTGTTTTGGCTCTCTTGGGGTCCTGTAGTTTCATTACAGTACAACGGTTTGATTTGTTTGATCTTAGCTAGCTACATAGCCGTCTTTGTATCAAAGATAATTGTGTAGTTATTGTAGTTATTGTGTAGTTATTGAGGTTCGCTAGCCAGCTATTTTCGTCCGAACGTAACGTAACGTAGTCAACACTGCTAGCTAGCCAGCTAGCCACCGAATAGCAGCATAGCAGCATAGCAGCACTGGAGAAACGATTACATTACAACAGAACGACTTGATTAGTGTAGTGTTAGCTGGCTACATAGTTGTCTTTGCTATCTTTGTATCTAAGATAATTGTGTAGCTTAGAGTTGGTTAGAGTAATTATTCGGTTAACTAGCCAGCTATTTTCGTCCGCCGCCGCTGCGCTGCCGTCTCCTACCTAGTCAACACTGCTAGCTAATACTGCTAGCTAGCCAACTTCTACGAATAGCAGCACTGTAGAAACTCACATTAAAACTTACATTACAACGGAACGACTTGATTAGCGTAGTGTTAGCTAGCTACATAGTTGCCTTTGCTGTCCTTGTATCCAAGATAATTGTTAGTTTTGAGAAATTGTCGAGGTTACCTAGCCAGTTAGAGGTTACCTAGCCAGCTACACGTTAAAACAAAGTCAACAACGTAGCCACTGCTAGCCAGCCTACTTCACCGCCAGCAGTACTATATCATTTTAGTCAATAAGATTTTATTTTATTTTTGCAACGTAAGCTTAACTTCCTGAACATTCGAGACGTGTAGTCCACTTGTCATTCTAATCTCCTTTGCATTAGCGTAGCCTCTTCTGTAGCCTGTCAACTATGTGTCTGTCTATCCCTCTTCTCTCCTCTCTGCACAGACCATACAAACACTTCACACCGCATGGCCGCTGCCATTCTAACCTGGTGGTTCCAGCGCGCACGACCCACGTGGAGTTCCAGGTCTCCGGCAGCCTCTGGAACTGCCGATCTGCGGCCAACAAGGCAGAGTTCATCTCAGCGTCCCTCCAGTCCCTCGACTTCTTGGCACTGACGGAAACATGGATTACCACTGACAACACTGCTACTCCTACTGCTCTCGCCTCGTCTGCCCACGTGTTCTCGCACACCCCGAGAGCTTCTGGTCAGCGGGGCGGTGGCACTGGGATCCTCATCCTCCCAAGTGGACATTCTCTCTTTCTCCCCTGACCCATCTGTCTATCGCCTCCTTTGAATTCCATGCTGTCACAGTTACCAGCCCTTTCAAGCTTAACATCCTTATCCTTTATCGCCCTCCAGGTTCCCTTGGAGAGTTCATCAATGAGCTTGACGCCCTGATAAGTTCCTTTCCTGAGGATGGCTCACCTCTCACAGTTCTGGGTGACTTTAACCTCCCCACGTCTACCTTTGACTCATTCCTCTCTGCCTCCTTCTTTCCACTCCTCTCCTCTTTTGACCTAACCCTCTCACCTTCCCCCTACTCACAAGGCAGGCAATACGCTTGACCTCATCTTTACTAGATGCTGTTGTTTTCCACTAATCTCACTGCAACTCCCCTCCAAGTCTCCGACCACTACCTTGTATCCTTTTCCCTCTCGCTCTCATCTAACATTTCCCACACTGCCCTACTCGGATGGTATCGCGCCGTCCCAACCTTCGCTCTCTCTCCCCGCTACTCTCTCCTCTTCCATCCTATCATCTCTTCCTCTGCTCAAACCTTCTCCAACCTATCTCCTGATTCTGCCTCCTCAACCCTCCTCTCCTCCCTTTCTGCATCCTTTGACTCTCTATGTCCCCTATCCTCAGGCCGGCTCGGTCCTCCCCTCCTGCTCCGTGGCTCGACGACTCACTGCGAGCTCACAGAACAGGCTCCGGGCAGCCGAGCGGAAATGGGAGGAAAACTCGCCTCCCTGCGGACCTGGCATCCTTTCACTCCTCCTCTCCTACATTCTCCTCTTCTGTCTCTGCTGCTAAAGCCACTTTCTACCACTCTAAATTCCAAGCATCTGCCTCTAACCCTAGGAAGCTCTTTGCCACCTTCTCCTCCCTCCTGAATCCCCCCTCCCCCTCCTCCCCCTCCCTCTCTGCGGATGACTTCGTCAACCATTTTGAAAAGAAGGTCGACGACATCCGATCCTCGTTGCTAAGTCAAACGACACCGCTGGTTCTGCTCACACTGCCCTACCCTGTGCTTTGACCTCTTTCTCCCCTCTCTCTCCAGATGAAATCTCGCGTCTTGTGACGGCCGGCCGCCCAACAACCTGCCCGCTTGACCCTATCCCCTCCTCTCTTCTCCAGACCATTTCCGGAGACCTTCTCCCTTACCTCACCTCGCTCATCAACTCATCCTTGACCGCTGGCTACGTCCCTTCCGTTTCAAGAGGCGAGAGTTGCACCCCTTTCTGAAAAAACCTACACTCGATCCTCCGATGTCAACTACAGACCAGTATCCCTTCTTTCTTTTCTCTCCAAAACTCTTGAACGTGCCGTCCTTGGCCAGCTCTCCTGCTATCTCTCTCAGAATGACCTTCTTGATCCAAATCAGTCAGGTTTCAAGACTAGTCATTCAACTGAGACTGCTCTTCTCTGTGTCACGGAGGCGCCCGCACTGCTAAAGCTAACTCTCTCTCCTCTGCTCTCATCCTTCTAGACCTATCGGCTGCCTTTGATACTGTGAACCATCAGATCCTCCTTCTCCACCCTCTCCGAGCTGGGCATCTCCGGCGCGGCCCACCGCTTGGATTGCGTCCTACCTGACAGGTCGCTCCTACCAGGTGGCGTGGCGAGAATCTGTCTCCGCACCACGTGCTCTCACCACTGGTGTCCCCCAGGGCTCTGTTCTAGGCCCTCTCCTATTCTCGCTATACACCAAGTCACTTGGCTCTGTCATATCCTCACATGGCCTCTCCTATCATTGCTATGCAGACGACACACAATTAATCTTCTCCTTTCCCCCTCTGATAACCAGGTGGCGAATCGCATCTCTGCATGTCTGGCAGACATATCAGTGTGGATGACGGATCACCACCTCAAGCTGAACCTCGGCAAGACGGAGCTGCTCTTCCTCCCGGGGAAGGACTGCCCGTTCCATGATCTCGCCATCACGGTTGACAACTCCATTTGTGTCCTCCTCCCAGAGCGCTAAGAACCTTGGCGTGATCCTGGACAAACCCTGTCGTTCTCAACTCACATCAAGGCGGTGACCCGTTCCTGTAGGTTCATGCTCTACAACATTCGCAGAGTACGACCCTGCCTCACACAGGAAGCGGCGCAGGTCCTAATCCAGGCACTTGTCATCTCCCGTCTGGATTACTGCAACTCGCTGTTGGCTGGGCTCCCTGCCTGTGCCATTAAACCCCTACAACTCATCCAGAACGCCGCAGCCCGTCTGGTGTTCAACCTTCCCAAGTTCTCTCACGTCCCTCCGCTCTCTCCACTGGCTTCCAGTTGAAGCTCGCATCCGCTACAAGACCATGGTGCTTGCCTACGGAGCTGTGAGGGGAAGGCACCTCCGTACCTTCAGGCTCTGATCAGGCCCTACACCCAAACAAGAGCACTGCGTTCATCCACCTCTGGCCTGCTCGCCTCCCTACCTCTGAGGAAGTACAGTTCCCGCTCAGCCCAGTCAAAACTGTTCGCTGCTCTGGCACCCCAATGGTGGAACAAACTCCCTCACGACGCCAGGTCAGCCGAGTCAATCACCACCTTCCGGAGACACCTGAAACCCCACCTCTTTAAGGAATACCTAGGATAGGATAAAGTAATCCTCCTAACCCCCCCCTCCCCCTTAAAAGAGTTAGATGCACTATTGTAAAGTGGTTGTTCCACTGGATATCATAAGGTGAATGCACCAATTTGTAAGTCGCTCTGGATAAGAGCGTCTGCTAAATGACTTAAATGTAAATGTAAATGTAGTTGGTTGTCTGCTTGGTGAGGTCTGGGCCAACAAAAGACAGAAGACTCTCCATCTCTTCTGCACTCATCCGGATGTATCAGTGATGTCAGGCATGGTCCAAGAGCAGCTCCTGGACAATGTTGTAGTATTGCCCATGCCCCCTTTTATGGGATGCAGCCATAACCTCCTTCCCTGTCTGCGCTTCAATAATACAAAGGCGACCAACTTCTATCTTAGCAGGTGGCATCTGTTAATCCATGCTGTTTAGAAAAGCATACCAATTATTTTTTATTTTGTACTTGTTTGGATGAGTATAATATTACAGTTTCTTATTTCATGAGCTTTTATTCAGTAAATGCATTGTTTATATCGCATACCGGAGTGGTTTGGTTGTAAGGTGAAAGCGACTGACTAATTAAAGTACTCCGCCTGTCATCATGTATACCATAGGCATATAGGAGGCTGTGATAGGAGAGTGCCGAGATGTATGAAACTACAATTTGCATTTATTAAATTATACTCCTATCCTGGCAATAATATCACTATTGTACAATATGCAATCATGTACTTACCCATCTTACCACTCCTCAATTGCGGTGAAATCAGAAGAATCAGAAAAAAATTCAGGCAAGAAAAGGCGCTAACAACATCATCCTGCCCCCAATGTAATATCATTGGTTCAGTTTTGATATTTCAGCCTGCGTGTCCTGATCGCGTCTGGTGTGGGTGGACAAAATCAACATGCGCGCGATGGCGCACGTGAGTGAGCAGTCTGGTCAGCATGTTAGAGGTGATCCCACAATAATGGGCTTTGTACTGCATACCTTGGTCCTGTACTGTATTGCATTCTTCCCACTCCACACTAAGACATTACCCCATACTACTACCTTTTCAGGCTTTTGTTTATATTATATGAAAGTACACAACACCATCAGGCTTGACTGAGTGAGTTGTTTGTCTTCTAGTAATGTAATGCCTGCTTGTATTTTCTGAAACCTTTATTTTAACAATACATGTCATTGAAAACCTACAGAATGCACTCACTGTTCCAAAATGTGATTGTTACGCAACAGGACAGTTAACATGTGCTGCCTGGGTCTCAGGAGGATATATAGTACCAGTCAAACATTTGGACACACCTACTCATTCCAGGGTTTCTTTATTTTCACTATTTTCTACATTGTAGAAGAATAGTGATGACATCAAAACTAAAAAACTTTAAAGTAGCCACCCTTTGCCTTTGCCCTGCAATTTCTGAGGCTGATAACTCCAATGAACTAATCCTCTGCAGCAGTGGTAACTCTGGGTCTTCCTTTCCTGTGGCGTTCCTCATAAGGTCCAGTTTCATCATAGCGCTTGATGATTTTTGCGACTGCACTTGAAGAAGCTTTCAAAGTTCTGAAAATGTTCCGTATTGACTGACCTTCATGTCTTAAAGTAATAATGGACTGTCATTTCTCTTTGCTTATTTGAGCTGTTCTTGCCATAATATGGACCTGGTCTTTAACCAAATAGGGCAATCTTCTGTATACAACCCCTACCTTGTCACAACACAACTGATTGGCTCAAACGCATATAGAAGGAAGGAAATTCCACAAATTAACTTTTAACAATGCACACCTGTTAATTGTAATGCATTCCAGGTGACTACCTCATGAAGCTGGTTGAGAGAATGCCAAGAGCGTGCAAAGCTGTCATCAAGGCAAATGGTGGCTACTTTGAAGAATCTTGAATATAAAATATATTTTGATTTGTTTTACACTTTTTTGGTTCCTACACTATTTTGATGTCTTCACCATTATTCTACAATGTAGAAAATAGTAAAAATAAAGAACTTTTGACTGGCATTCGGAAAGTGTTCCATACTTGACTTTTTCCAAATGTTGTTACGTTAGACTTATTCTAAAACGGATTTAAAAAAAATATCCTCAGCAATCTATACACAATACCCCATAATGACAGTGAACATTTTTTTTTTTCAAATAAAAAACGGAAATAAACCTTTGCTATGACACTAAATTATGCTCAGGTGCATCCAGTTTCGATTGATCATCCTTGATGTTTCTACTACTTGATTGGAGTCCACCTGTGGTAAATTCAATTGACTGGACATGATTTGGAAAGGCAAACACACCTGTCTATTTAAGGTCCCACAGTTGACAGTGCATGTCAGATCAAAAACCAAGCCGTGAGGTCGAAGGAATTGTCCGTAAAGCTTCGAGACAGGATTGTGTCGAGGGACAGATATGGGGAAGAGCTGGCCTAACTGAGCAATCGGCGGAGCAGGGCCCTGGTCACAGAGGTGACCAAGAACCCGATGGTCACGCTGCAGAGTGCCTCTGTGGAGATGGGAGAACCTTCCAGAAGGACAACCATCTCTGCAGCACTCCACCAATCAGGCCTTTATGGAAGAGTGCCCAGACGGAAGCCACTCCTCTGAAAAAGGCACATGACAGTCCGCTTGGAGTTTGCCAAAAGGCACCGAAATAACTCTCGGACCATGAGAAACAAGATTCTCTGGTCTGATGAAACAAAGATTGAAATATTTGTCCTGAATGCTAAGTGTCACGTCTCCAGGAAACCTGGCACCATCATTACAGTGAATTATGGTGATGGAAGCATCATGCTGTAGGGATGTTTTCCAGCGGCTGGGACCGGGAGACTAATCAGGATCAAGGGAAAGATGAACGGAGCAAAGTACATTGAGATCCTTGATGAAAACCTGCTCCAGACCATTCAGAACCTCAGACTGGGGCGAGAGTTCACCTTACAACAGGACAATGACCCTAAACACACAGCCAAGACAACGCAGGAGTGACTTCAGGACGTCTCAATGTCCTTGAGTGGCCCAGCCAGAGCCCGGACTTGAACTCGATCGAACATCTCTGGAGAGTTGTGCAGCGCCGCTCCCCATTCAACCTGACAGAGCTGGAGAGGATCTGCAGAGAAGAATTTGAGAAATTCCTCAAATACAGGTGTGCCAAGCTTGTAGCGTGATACCCAAGAAGACTCAAGGCTGTAATCACTGTCAAATATGTTTCAACAAAGTACTGCGTAAAGGGTCTGAATACTTATGTAAATGTAATAATTTTTCCTATTTTGTTGCCTTACAACCTGGAATTAAAAAATATTTTTTGTGGGGTTTTCATCATTTGATTTACACAACATGCCTACCACTTTGGAGATGCAAAATATTCTTATTGTGAAACAAGAAAAAACTACTTGAGCTATTCAACCCCCCCAAAGTCAATACTTTGTAGAGCCACCTTTTGCAGCATTTACAGCTGCAAGTCTCTTGGGGTATGTCTCTATAAGCTTGGTACATCTAGCCATTGGGATTTTTGCCCATTCTTCAAGGCAAAACTGCTCCAGCTCCTTCAAGTTGGATTGGTTCTGCTGGTATACAGCAATCCTTAAGTCATACCACAGATTCTCAATTGGATTGAGGTCTGGGCTTTGACTAGGCCATTCGAAGACATTTAAATGTTCCCCTAAACCACTCGAGTGTTACTTTAGCAGTATGCTTACGGTCATTGTCCTGCTGGAAGGTGAACCTCTGTCCCGGTCTCAAATCTCTGGAAGACAAACAGGTTTCCCTCAAGAATTTCAAAGTATTTAGCACCATCCATCATTCCTTCAATACTGACCAGTTTTCCAGTCCTTGCCGATGGAAAAACATCCCCACAGCATGATGATGCTGCCACCACCATGCTTCACTGTGGGGATGGTGTTCTCGGGGTGATGGGAGGTGTTGGATTTGCGCCAGACATAGCATTTTCCTTGATGGCCATTTTAGTCTCATCTGACCAGAGTACCTTATTCCATATGTTTGGGGAGTCTCCCACATGCCTTTTGGCGAACACCAAACCTGTTTGCTTATTTTTTTCTTTAAGCAATGGCTTTTTTCTGGCCACTTTTCCATAAAGCCCAGCTCTATGGAGTGTACGGCTTAAAGTGGTCCTATGGACAGGTACTCCAATCTCTGCTGTGGAGCTTTGCAGCTCCTTCATCTTTGGTGTCTTTGTTGCCTCTCTGATTAATGCCCTACTTGCCTGGTCTGAGTTTTGGTGGATGGCCCTTTCTTGGCAGGTTTGTTGTGGTGCCATATTCTTTCCATTTTTTTATAATGGATTTAATGGTGCTCTGTGGGATGTTCAAAGTTTCTGATATTTTTTTATAACCCAACCCTGATCTGTACATCACAACTTTGTCCCTCACCTGTTTGGAGAGCTCCTTGGTCTTCATGGTGCCGCTTGCTTAGTGGTGGAGCTTGCTTAGTGGTGTTGCAGACTCTGGGGCCTTACAGAACAGGTGTATATATACTGAGATCATGTGACACTTAGATTGCACACAGGTGGACTTTATTTAACTAATTATGTGACTTCTGAAGGTAATTGGTTGCACCAGATCTTATTTAGGGGCTTCATAGCAAAAGGGGTGAATACGCGCGCACCACTTTTCCGTTTTAAATTTGTTTACATTTTTTAAACCATTTTCTTGTCACTTCACCAATTTGGACTATTTTGTGTATGTCCATTACATGAAATCCAAATAAAAATCCATTTAAATTACAGGTTGTAATGCAACAAAATAGGGAAAATGCCAAGGTGGATGAATACTTTTGCGAGGCACTGTTCCTACCTACCTACCTAGGTACATTTGTACAGTCTAGTTGCTGTGCAAAGGTTGAGGGTTATGCCATATTTCTTTCTATTAGGCTAGATATTGTTCTAAATGTAATCTCTGTGTCTATGCACATTTATGCATTTTCAACTAGTCTACCCTAATGGTGTTATGCTGCCACAGTTCAAATGTCGTTCAATCTGTGCAATGGAGTATAACTGTATACCTCTCGATGGATTGGACATTATGCTGGATTTCAAGCAGAAGATGACTCAAGAGGATCTGAATGGCAGTTTGATCATGACAACACTCCTCCCACAGTGTTCCCTGAATTTACTGTATGTTTCTTTTGAATTACAATTTCATCATTACCACCTCTCCCATCATCTGCTGATCACCAGGTCTCTTAGCTACAGATAATTGGATTTATCCAAAGATTTTTGGTATCCATTATTGGGAGTTACAGGATAGGTACTGTTTGGTGTAGCACAGAATTTTCAACCAACATAACATGCTGACCAGACCGCTCGTCCGGGTGCGCCATTGCGCGCATGTTGATTTTATCCCCCCACACCAGACGTGATCAAGACACGTAGGTTGAAATATCAAAACAAACTCTGAACTAACTATATTAATTTGTGGACAGGTCAAAAAGCATTAAACATTTATGGCAATTTAGCTAGCTAGCTTTCTGTATCAGCAAATGTGTCCTGGGATAATAACATTGGGTTGTTATTTTACCTGAAATGCACAAGGTCCTCTACACCGACAATTAATCCACAGGTAAAAGGGTAAAAGTTTGTTTCTCTATAATATCTCCTTCTTCAGCCTTCTTCTTTGGGCTTTATATGGCAACCAACTTTAAGGTGCATTACCACTACCAACTGGACTGGAGTGTGGGCCTCAGTTAATCTTTCAATCACCCACGTGGCTATATGCTCCTAAAAATCTATGGCGAGATGGCACGTGGGTATATGCTACTAAAAACCAATGAGGAGATGGGAGAGGTGGGACTTGCAGCGTATCAAGCGTCACAAATAGAACCAAGTTCTATTTTAGCGCCTGGCTACGCAGACGCGTGCAAGCAGTGTGGGTGCAATGATTGAATAACATGTATGTGTACATTTATTTTGCAACGCTTGCGCACGCAATGCAAGCAGTGTGGTCAGTATGTTAGCTTGGCTGCCCTCTTTGTCCTCGATTCATGGAAACAGCAGTCTCTCAAAATGTCCAGTTGCAGAGGGTCAGTTTAGAAAACGCTTGGTTATTAAAATAAATACTTATTTTGCTCCATGAAGTAATCCAACAATGTGTATGCCGCCATCTTGTCTTTTTCAAGTCTTCTCTCCTTGATCGAGATAGGTATCTGTCATCATGACATGCAATACTTTGGGGATACTCACCTGTCTCGATCAATGAGAGAAGAATTGAAATAGGTAAGACGGCAGCGTACACTGTTGGATTACTTCATGGAGCAATTTTTTAATTTTTTAATAACAAAGCATTTTCTAAATTCAAGCGGACCCCATGCAACTGGACACAAACATTTTGAGACTCCTTTTTCCATGAATCGAGGACGAAGACAGCCTCACCCAGGTAAGGTTGGTTGAACATTTTCTGTGCTACACCAAACAGTACCTTTCCTGTAACTCCCAATAATGGGCACCAACAATATTTGGTGAAGTCACATTATCTTTTGTAACAATTTGAAGCTACAATTCTCTATACTTTCCTTCGCCTGATTAACACTGAACTGTACTACGCTGTACTGTATTTTTTGTTTTTTACTTTTACTATATAACATTATTGTTGAATACCCAGCTCTCTTTTTGAGTTATCATTACATATTGTACACTCCCCTGTATTTCAGATTTTGACAAATAAACATTATTTGGAAATATCTGAATGTCTTACATATGTCTGATGCTACAGAGCCCTGTACAGCTTGTATAAATATATTCTGTGAATCCATATAGGCAAACAAATGTAGAGGATTTATCGAAAATATCCATGGTCCTTTATCCAGCTTTGGTACACTGGCAATGGCGTTTGGCATGGTGGGCTGTGAAAGCAGAATGCTTGTCGCAAATAATCTTGGCCTATCTGTGGTGTATAGCCAGCTGGATAAGACAGCCGGAAGTGGTGTAGGCTTCGCAGACCTTAACCACCAACTGTTTGGACCGTTTGCAGAAGATTTGCCTATACTGCACGTCTCCTGGATAGACATGTGTGAGGGCCAACGCTGGAGTAGAGAAGCAGGTACGGGGAGTCAAACATTTAATCGGAACAGACAGGGAACAAGACAGGAACAATGTCAGCAAACGGGTATTACAGGGACATATGACAATCAATGTTGAAGCGGGGAACAGAGCGGGGGAACAGACAGATATAGGGGAGTCCAATAATTGCTGATGCACGTGACGGGAGAAGGCAGGTGTGCGTAATGATGGTGGCAGGAGTGTGCAATGCTGGGAGCCTGGAGGCCAAGGGGGGAAGAGCAGGAGCAGGCGTGACAACATGGTTGTGGTGTTACCATTTTACACTTTTTGTGGAAGGGACGTAGGGCAACACGCCTTTGTTGGTAAAGGTGTCAACCGGTTGGGACCCAAGTGTTTAGAGACAGACTAGTGTATTGTTTAGGGACAATGAGGGACATTGGGTGCTGCTTTTGAGAGGAAAGATCAGTCAACAAAGTGAATTGGCTGGGGTGGGGTGCTGCAGAACGTATGAAAAGTCTTGGAGGGCAGATTTTACGCTGTACGTATTGTTGTGTATGGAAATTAAAGAGAAATGGCACCCTACAATCGTTCTCATAAAAAACAATACATTTACTGTCTCTAAGCACAACCAAAACCCCCTTCCTCATCTCAAAGACCTATCTGTAAACTCCCCCCAGTCCATTGACTTCGACAGATCATTCTTGTCAATAGCAGCAGGGGATTTTTGGAAACGTGTCTTTGTATTGTGTTTTTAGAATCAGCAGAGAGAAGAATGAGGTGGTTGTGTCATTACTGTTGTAGTCTTGATTATATAGCTTTCAGTGTCCCTTGCTTGTTTTTTTGTCCCACAATCTTATTTTGCTCCATGACCTCAATGACCGCAATGACTGAAATGCCGCCGCTTTGGGGTATTTTTCAGCAGGGCATGTGGAAGAACTCCAGATATCTTGATTTTTACAAAGAGAAAAGGCAAAAAGAAAAAAGGGGTAGACTAAATTGATTATATGGTCTTGAAGGTGCTCTGTGTTTCCTTGGGCTATATCTAACCACCTGTAACTACAGCTAACCTGTAACACAAACACTACGCAATTCATGTTTATGCAAGGCTTACTGTAAATTGAGCTATCTTAGCTGTCAGCTTATACATATTTTTTGACAACTTACCTTCACCTTGTGCAGAGCTCCAGTAAAGGTTGGAAAAACATTATGTAACATTACAGTATGTATTGATCTCTATTAGACTGGCTAGTTAACACACCTAACATGGACATTTCAATAGTCTCAGCTTGCTGTTAGCTAGTTAGCTTCACTAAATTGGCAGCAAGATTGCTAGCCAGCTGAGAACCAACTAACGAGCCAAAGGCAATTTATATACGTTCATCATTACTACCAACACATCAAGAGTGAGTTAGCTATATCGACAATTCTATGTATTTTTTATTTATATCGATTTTTCTTTTTACCCTATTTTCTCCCCAATTGGTAGTTACAGTCTTGCCCCATCGTTGCAACTCCCGTACCGATTCGGGAGAGGCGAAGGTCAAGAGCCAAGCGTCCTCTGAAACACGACCCTGCCAAGCCGCACTGCTTCTTGACACACTGCTTGCTTAATCCAGAAGCCAGCCGCCCAAATGTATCAGAGGAAACAAGTACAACTGGCGACCGTGTCAGCGTGCATGTGTCTGGCACGCCACATGAGTCGCTAGAGCGGAATGGGACAAGGACRTCCCGGCCGGCCAAACCTTCCCCTAAACCAGACGATACTGGGCCAATTGTGCATCGCCTCATGGGTCGCGGCCGGCTGCGACACAGCCCAGGACCAAGCACTGCAGTGCCTTAGATTGCTGCACCACTCGGGAGGCCCAGACAATTCCATTTTTAGTAACAGAGTTTTTTCCAGACAAGGGTGGAATAGATGGCTACCAGATTGAGTTACTCTTATTTGCTAATGTTAGCTAGCTTACGTTAGCTAACGTTAGTCAAAGATAGAACGAACAGACAAATAAGTTTACTCTGCTGAAGGTAGCTACTAGTCTAGCAGTGACTACCAAGGCATATGTGAAATTGATTGACAGTGTGTATCCAAAATATAGCTAGCTATATGATTTAGCTGATGGCTTTCAGAGTTCAATACAGAACTGTAATGTTAGCTAGCGTAGCTAATTTACCTAGTCCAGCTAACGTTACGTTACCTCTAATCGAGAATCTTCCCTTTTGTTGTGAAGGGGAGATAATTATGGTATCGCATCACTTCTCAGTTGTTGTCTAAATGAATTCCCCATCCATTCAGCCTGAAAATCCCTTTGATAACCTTTGGTCACTGTAAGGATCATTCTTGATAGCCGCAAACCACTGGCAGCATCGGGGTAAATCTCATTTTCACACTTGTTTGTAATTTGCACAGCCAGACAGACCACCACACAGGCATGATGACAAACGTTAGTACTACATTACCTGTAAATAAGAGTGAGTTATTACAAAATATACAATTTACAATCATACTTATCTTAATCAGATATAGTAAACTTTGTACATACAACTCTGGGATGGCCACAATTGATCTTGAAGAGCTACAGGGTTATGCAGGCATTCTTGTTCAAGCCCAGTTCTACCACACCTGATTCTACTATTCAAGGTCTCGATGAACAGCTGAGGTCTTGATGAACAGCTGAGTAGTGGAATCAGATGTGGTAGAACTGGGCTTGAACAAGAATGCCTGCATAACCCTGTGGCTCATCAATAGCACTTTTGGTAACTCCTGATATAAACACTGTGACAAATGACAAACTGCTGAGAAACAAAGTCATTAGACAAGTACAAAACACTTTTAGGTAGGAGGCCGGACGACGACGAGAGGCGGGGAGTGTGTTGTGTACCTCCAATCAAGTTGATTTGTGAATATTCTTTGACAACGGTGTCATATTGGCTTAGATATGATGGTAGCGTTGAGCTTCAACCAATTAATTATTAATGAGTCCTGATGGGAATAGGGCCCATTCAAACTTTAGAAAGGCACAAGCAATCAACCCRGTGTTGATTGGGATTAAAATCATCACACTGAATTGGTTCAATTGTTTGAGGAGAAACAATAGAAGATTGTCAAGATGGAGAGAAATGTCTCCAAACCTAATTGACATCAATGGGGTATAAGGATTTAGAAGCTTGAAGATGAAAGTTCAACTGCAAGTCTAAGGAGAATATAAAGATTTATACTGTATAAACACATTTTGCCAAAAGATCAGACAGAGTGGCATGAAGTAGTTTTTTGTGTTACTTAATGAAAACTGTGATTTTAGGTTGCTTCACAACTGTAATGGGAAGATCATGTACTTAACTGAGATTTCACGCTGCTGCATAAATAAATATATAAAATATTGTGAACAAAGCTACCTAGAATAACCATTGTAAACATTTTCAGCCAGGGCGACATTTAGTTCTATTTGCATCAATGAATTAAACATTTTACTGTCCAAGAGAATATTATAGGTTGATGAAATTGCCCGTGCTTGCCTTCTACATTATCAAAACACTGCTTTACAAGACATCAGAAAGTGTAAGAGATAAAAACATGTATTTTTTTACATTCTGGACCATAAGACAACTGAAGCTTTTGTCCTCCTTTGAGTGGTAATTTATTGGTCAATCATATTTTTGTAATTTCACAGAGAAAATACAGAACAATATTGTGCAAGGGAAAGCTTGGATTTAGTCCTTTGAAGATAACGACCTCTGGGTATGAATAGGTTTCATTATTTTATCATGGTTTCTCGTAAACGAATGTGTTTCCTTCAAGGGCCCAATTTACAGTAGTCAGTGGCATCTCTCTGTCTCTGTTGGGGTCTCTGAGTCTCTGTGTGTGTCTCTCTCTGTCTGCCTTCCTATTCAGCTCATATTCAGTGTCCAGTCTGTGGCCCAGGAAACAGAATCAGAGGTTAATAGTGGCCGAGACAGTTATCTGATAGGCTGTGGATCCGAAGGTAACCGCCAGGTTCTGCCTCAGTCCCGCTACCCTGGAACCCTATTACCCAGAGCTAAAGATCTATACGCTCATGTGTTCATTTACCTCTACTTTACGCACACATTTTTGTGGTCACTCTCCCTTCACATTTCTCACTGTCAATCATGAATGATAATGATAAGTTTTACCAGTGAAATGTCATATGACCTCAATCAGTTTCATGTGAATATGCATTTAGATCGTCTTGAGTTATTATGTACAGTGTTGTTTGGAAGAACGGTGTTGTCTTGAGTTATGTACAGTGTTGTTTGGAAGAACGGTGTTGTTTTGAATTATGTACAGTGAGTAAATTTTATAGCAGCTGTTGTTAACTTCTTGCAACTATAGGGGGTGCTGTTCCGCATTAGCATATTTGTGTCTCCAAATTAAACTGCCTCGTGCTAAATTCTTGATCGTACAATATGCATATTATTGTTATTATTGGATAGAAAACACCTTCTAGTTTCTATAGAAGTTGGAATTTTGTCTCTGAGTGGTACAGAACAATTTTCTACAGCACTTTTCATGACAGGGTTCAGATTTCAGAAATTTTTACCTCTGATCTGGGGTCTGTTTATAAGGCCACAGTGAATGCTATGAAGAAACCGACACTGCCTACGTCTTCCTCTGGGTGTCTGTACGTCATCACGTTTTCAATGAAGTCGATGGACGTTCACAGCCATTATAAATGACAAAAATGTACAGAGACCTCCCTTTCTCAACGTGCGCCTCAAGCGTGAAGGCCATCGGACCTGCCTCGTTCCAAATCGTTTTCTAACCAGCAATATTTCTCCGGTCATGTTTTCAGTCGTTATAGTTGTTAAAAACATCATAATGTAGTGAATTTGAACCGTTTTATATCAATTTATATCCGTTTAGTGCGATTCTGAGGAATTTATTTGTCGTGCACTCTGAAACTTTGGACACGTTTTGGAGTCCCGTTCGATCGTTAGTGGATATTTCGGAGGACAGAGGACATCTATCGACCAAAAGACGTTTATAACATAGAAAGGAATCATTGCCCAAGAATATGATGGAAGAACAGCTCAAAGTAAGCAATATTTAATATGATAAATCGTGTTTCTGTCGAATATTTTAAACGCATATTTCGCCATTTTGTTTGGTATAGCTTCACTTGGCCAACCCTGTATTGAAAAGTAAGGATAATTTTAAAAAATGTAAATCCGCGGTTGCATTAAGAACTAATTTGTCTTCCGATTGCTGTCAACCCTGTATTTTTTAGTCAAGTATATGATTAGCTTTCAATTAAACTAGATCACTCTGATAGATGACGTCAGACATATTGAGGCTTGATTTCCTAGTATTTTTATTGTGTAACCACGGTTTGTATGGCTAAATATGCACCTTTTCGAACAAACTGTATATGTATATTGTAAAATGTGTTACAGGAGTGTCATCGGAAGAATTCTGAGAAGGTTAGTGAAAAAATTAATATATTTTGGCGTGATTACGTTATAGCGCTCTTTGGCTGGAATCGATGCTCTGGTAACGTTTGTTCATGTGGTATGCTAACTTATCGATTTATTGTGTTTTCGCTGAAAAACGCTTAGAAAATCTGAATATGGTCTGAAATCACAAGAACTGGGTCTTTCCATTGCTATGCTTTGTCTATTTTTATGAAATGTTTTATGATGAGTAAATTGGTCATACACGTTGCTCTATCTAGTAATTCTAGTCGATTTGTGATGGTGGTGCAATTGTAAACTGTGATTTCTACCTGAAATATGCACTTTTTTCTAACAAAAACTATCCTATACCATGAATATGTTATCAGACTGTCATCTGAAGAGGTTTTTTCTTGGTTAGTGGATATCAATATCTTAGTTGAGCCGAATTGGTGATAGCACCTGAGGAGTAAGAAACTGATGGAGTTAGAATAGTGGTGTATTTTGCTAACGTGTTTAGCTAATAGATTTAACATATTTTGTCTTCCCTGTAAAACATTTTAAAAATCTGAAATGGTGGCTTTATTCACAAGATCTGTATCTTTCATCTGGTGTCTTGGACTTGTGATTTAATGATATTTAGATGCTACTATCTACTTTTGAAGCTATGCTAGGTATGCTAATTAGTGTGTGGGGGGTGTGGGGGGTGCTCCCGGATCCGGGGTTGATACTCGTGAAAGGTTAACAAACTGTAGCATACTTGTGTTTTGTTTCAATCAAAGCACATATTTTGTCTTTTGACTTTGTCTTACAGTAATGTTATACTATGTTATTACATTTGGTTCTTTTATGTAGAATAGTATCATTATGTGATCTTGCAGACATTGATACAGCTTTGAACTAACTTTATTTTAAAAGAGCACCATTCTCCATTCATCACAAAATTTCACCCGAATAGCCTGTTCTCTGGGCAGCCGAATGAGTAAAGCAGAGACTGTGCGTAAAGTACAGGCTTCGAACCTATAGCTATTGGGAAGAGAGTTCCGGAGAATTCGGACCCTCAGCCTCTCCTTGTGTGAAAAGGAAAAGCAGCCGGTAGGAAAGACCATGGTGTTGTGGCTCTTCCTGTATCCATCACCCTCAGCTTCAAATTCACACAATCACTCCTCATCTGTTTACTGTGATTGCCAATGTGTTGGTGGGTGTCCTGCTGATGTAAAATACCATTCGAAGATGGTGTGTGAGGTGAGCTCCTTACCGCCACACAAAAATGAACCATTTTGAGACCAACATAGTGCTATATGCAATCTATTACAGTCTATTGAAGGTAGATATGATTGAGATCAATGAATCATGTTGTGTCTAGTTTGAGATATTAAACAGCAATATTATATATACACTACCATTCAAAAGTGTGGGGTCACTTAGAAATGTCCTTGTTTTTTAAATAAAAGTACATTTTTGTCCATTAAAATAACATAAAATTGATCAGAAATACAGTGTAGACATTGTTAATGTTGTAAATGACTATTGAAGCTGGAAACGGCAGATTTTTTTATGGAATTTCTACTAAGGTGTACAGAGGCCCATTATCAGCAACCATCACTCCTGTGTTCCAATGGCACGTTGTGTTAGCTAATCCAAGTGTATCATTTTAAAAGGCTAATTGATCATTAGAAAACCCTTTTGCAATTATGTTAGCACAGCTGAAAACTGTTGTGCTCATTAAAGAAGCAATAAAACTGGCCTTCTGTAGACTAGTTGAGTATCTGGAGCATCAGCATTTGTGGGTTTGATTACAGGCTCAAAATGTCCAGAAACAATGAACTTTCTTCTGAAACTCGTCAGTCTATTCTTGTTCTGAGAAATGAAGGCTATTCCATACGAGAAATTGCCAAGAAACTGAAGATCTCGTACAACGCTGTGTACTACTCACAGAACAGAACAGCGCAAACTGGCTCTAACCAGAATAGAAAGAGGAGTGGGGCCCCGGTGCACAACTGAGCAAGAGGACGAGTACATTAGAGTGTCTAGTTTGAGAAACAGACGCTTCACAAGTCCTCAACTGGCAGCTTCAATAAATAGTACCCGCAAAACACCAGTCTCAACGTCAACAGTGAAGAGGCAACTCTGGGATGCTGGCCTTCTAGGCAGAGTTCCTCTGTCAAGTGTCTGTGTTCTTTTGCCCATCTTAATCTTTTATTTTTATTGGCCATTCTGAGATATGGCTTTTTTTTTGCAACTCTGCCTAGAAGGCCAGCATCCCGGAGTCGCCTCTTCACTGTTGATGTTGAGACTGGTGATTTGCGGGTACTATTTAATGAAGATGCCAGTTTTTACAATTTTAACATTCTGTCATAAAAAGCACATGAAAAAAAAACATGTGTTCCCATCTCAAGGGGTTAAAAAAATGAATGACTACAGTAAGTGCCTTTTAAGTGCCAAATAAAGTAACAGGGTTGATTGTAACAGGGTTGACGATTTCATCTTAAATCAGCCATAAATCCCCTTGGAACCTTGTGTGCAACAGAGAGGAGCAATTGAATGAAAGCTTCACCATACTAGAATTGGGATAATTTGCTTTGATCATTTGACTTGAGAACTACAACAAAAACAGTAGCTAAATGGAATTTAAGTTATATTCTGATTAAAATCATTGTGGGAAATTAATATTGATTCTAGGGGCGTTCAGCCACGGCATTCTAAACATTCTCGACCAAATGAAGCATTCAATAAAAAGAACACCCTACAGTAGCTACAACGTGTGTACATAATCCTGAAATCATTTTTTTTTGTTCCACCCACTGGCCAAAACTGGGTCTCTGTTTAACCCCCCTAGAGTCAAAATCAATCATTTTAAACTACATATATCAATTTTATTTTGCATTGGTTGAGTCTCAATCCACYGCTGGCGCCGTAGGGGATGGCTGCTGTTTTATGGACTCATAACCAACCGTGCTATTTTGTTTGTTTTCTCGCATTGTTTGTAACTACTTATTTTGTACATAATGTTGCTGCTACCATCTCTAATGACTGAAAAGACCTTATGGAGACGAGTGGCTAATCTGACTTTGCCACCGGTACTGTTGGCCAACGTACAATCGCTGGATAATAAAGTGGATGAACTACAAGCACGTATATCCTACCAACAGGACATAAAACATTTGAATATCTTATGTTTCACCGAGTCGTGGCTGAACAACGACATGAATAACATACAGCTGGCTGGTTATATACGGTATCTGCAGGATAGAACAGCAGTCTCTGGTAAGACAAGGGGTGTCGGTCTATGTATATTTGTAAACAACAGCCGGTGCACGATATCTAAGAAAGTCTCTAGGTTTTGCTTGCCTAAGGTAGAGTATCTCATGATAAGCTGTAGACCACACTACTGTATCTACCAAGAGAGTTTTCATCTATATTCTTCGTAGCTGTCTATTTACCACCACAAACTGATGCTGGCACTAAGACCACACTCAATGAGCTGTAGATGGCCATAAGCAAACAGGAGAATGCTCATCCAGAGGCGGCGCTCCTAGTGGCCTGGAACTTTAATGCAGGGAAATTTAAATCCATTTTAGCTCATTTCCTCCAGCATCTTAAATGTGCAACTTTAAAGAAAAAAACTCTAGACCACCGTTACTCCACACACTGGAGACGCGTACAAAGCTCTTCCTCACCCTCCATTTGGCAAATCTGATAATAATTCTATCCTCCTGATTCCTGATTCCTGCTTACAAGCAAAAACTAAAGCAGGAAGCACCAGTGACTCAGCCAATAAAAAAGTGGTCAGATGAAGCAGATGCTAAGCTACAGAACTGTTTTGCTAGCACAGACTGGAATATGTTCCGGGATTCTTCCGATGGCATTGAGGAGTGCACCACATCAGTCACTGGCTTCATCAATAAGTGCATTGATGACGTCGTCCCCACGGCGACTGTACTTACATACCCAACCAGAAGCAAGGGACTTAAAATATGTCCTCGATTTAGGACAGACACTTCAAAACCTTGTTTTTATGTGATTTATTCTTTGACTGTCCTTTTTTGCCATTTATGAATGTTATTCAATGTGTTTCTATGGCTTTAGTAGTAAACACCAAAATCAATATTTTGTCAAAAAATCTTTTTTATATTATTTTTATACCTAATGGGGTCCTAAAATTCAAAATCTAATAGATAAAGGATCCATAGTGTGACCATCTTAAAACAATTCCACATGTCAGCTTAGCACCCTTCCTTCCCCAACGTCTTAGACTCTAAAGAATTAAGGTTGTTGGTATTCCAGCAGGACAACAACCCCAAACCCACATCAAACGCACCTTGGAGTGGTTCAAGAAGAAGCGCTGGACTGTTCTGCAGAGGCCAGTGACGAGTTAGGATCTGAATCACATTCATAACTTATGGCGAGAGCTGAAAACAGCAGTTGGTGGAGGGCCCACCTAAACATTGTAGAATTAGAGCAATTTTCTGCTGAAAAATGGTCCAAATTGCCAGTAGAAAGGTGCAGTRAGCTCATTGACAGCTACAAGAAGCATTTGTCTGGAATTGTCTTGGCCAAAGGATGTGCAACCAAGTACTTGCTCCGGGGTGCCAATAATTTTGTCCTTGCCATTTGTTTTTATTTTATAAATTGAAATTGTATAATTAAATTGGTTGCACAAATTTGTTCTGCAAGGTTGAAAATCCAATAAGGTTTGGAGACCAAACGTTTTTTCCAATTTTAACTTATTTCAAAATAAATAAGGAATTCTTTGAGAAGTGCAAAGTTTTATACTTAAACTACCCTCTTCAATTCAAACCAAACCAAAGGTCCGGAGACTGAGATGGCCATTGCAAAATGTAGATTTTTTGGTCAAACAGCCATTTCTTTTCAAGTGTACTTGGGGTATTGTCTTGATGGATGTTGCAAAATGTTGGTTTTGTGGGTCAATTAACCATTTCTTTTAAAGTGTGTTTGGTGTTGTTGTCTTGCTGGATTCAATTCAAACCACATGTTTTCAAATGGGGACCAAGTTTGGAGACTGAGATGGCCATTGCAAAATGTTGGTTTTTGAGTATCATTTTACTGTTACTTGGTCAAGTTCATGATGCCGTTGACCTTAACAACGGCCCCAGCACCAGTGGATATAGCCCCATAAATATCCCCATAGCATCAAAGATCCACCACCATATTTTACAGTAGCTATGAGGTACTTTTCTGGATATGCACCTGTCGAAAAACTGATGATATGCAGAAAATAACCTCAAACCTTCTGTTCTGGGGCCTTTGTTAAAGTCAATGACATCATGAACTTAACCAAGTACCAGGACATTTTAGCCAAAAACCTGGTTGCCTCTGCCAGGAGGCTGAAACTTGTCCGCAGGGGATCTTCCAGAAAGACAATAAATACCAATCACACATCAAAATCCACAAAGAAATAGTTAATTAATTGACCACAAAATCAACATTTTGCAATGGCCATCTCAGTCTCCGGACTTGAACCCCATTAAAAAGCTGTGGTAGTCCACAAGCGCAGATGAAGGATATCAAGGATCTGGAAAAATTCTGTATGGAGGAATAGTCTAATGTGATCTCCACTTTATTTATTTATTATTTAACCTTTATTTAACTAGGCAAGTCAGTTAAGAACAACTTATTATTTACAATGACAGATTCCAATCTCATAAAACATTTTATAAAAAGGCTCAGTGTCGTTATCCTAGCAATGGGAGGGTGCTGAAGTATTAGAAACAGGGATTCCAATCATTTTGACCCGACTTTTAGAGATATTTTTTTTTTATTACTTGTTAAATAAAATCTTTCTCTTCAAAATTGTATTTGTATAAATAATTGTCACGCCCTGGCCTTAGTATTCTTTGTTTTCTTTATTATTTTAGTTAGGTCAGGGTGTGACATGGGGAATGTTTGTGTTTTGTCGGTTTTGGGTGGTTATATGGTAAAGGGGGTGTTGGGTGTAGTGTATGGTTTTGTGTTGAGTGTATGTGTCTAGCTGTGTCTATGTTGGGTGTAGTTGTCTAGGAAAGTCTATGGTTGCCTGAATGGGTTCCCAATTAGAGACAGCTGATTTCTGTTGTCTCTGATTGGGAGCCATATTTAAGGTAGCCATAGGCTTTCATTTGATGTGGGTAATTGTCTATGTCAGAACGTTTGTAGCCTGTGTATGTGCACGACGTTTATTAGCTTCACGATCGTGTTTTGGTTAGTTTGAAAGTGTGTTTTGTTTCATTTTGCCTTCTTCAATAATAAAAGAAGATGGCTTATTTTCCAAATGCTGCGTTTTGGTCCGTCAATCCTCCACACGATCGTGACAATAATATGATGTTCCCAGCTCAGTATCTGTTATTGTATAGAGTCTTTTTTGCCGATAATTTTGGACCTGACTGTGAGTATTTTGCTGTTTATCTCAAACTGTTCTCAATCTGGTTGTGCATTGTCCCTTTTCAAATAAACGTAACAAATAAATGACCATAGGATGGGATGGCACAAAACATGAAGCCACAGAGCCACCTTTACTTCACCCTGGCTAACCATGCTCCAGTCGTGATCATACAGCATACTGTATGTAAGTCCATCCATTAGACTCAGATTGTGCATGTTTTATGTCGTCTTGGTGGAGAACTCTACAATTTAGGAGACTTGTATGGAGACAGCTCTATCACCCTCACATTGTAACATTCCATCTGGAGATCCATTGGTATTTACAGTTCCCATGATGAAAGATGGGAGAGAGGGAAGTCAGTGAAAAGAACATTCCCTGTCCTCTGACTAAGACCCAAACTACTGTTGCATTATAGATGTCCTACTTTACATGTGCAGGGGTCCACCAACACACCACCCCCCCAGGGACAAAAACAACCCATTATTTCAACCCACATTGTCTCACCCACCATTGGGGAGATGAGGCGCCACTTAAAGTGGTATTGTCTGGGTTTTAACAAAGATATTCATCACTTTTACTCGCATCTGCTGACATATGAGCATTGATGTGTTACAGATACATTGGTTCTGTTGAATTATGCATTGCATGGTGTTGTGCATCAGATTACTGTTACTCTATCCGGATTTGACTAGTCAATACGTTTATGACGTCATCAAGGATGTTATGTTTATCTGTTCATTCATTCATTTATTTATTTATATCCCAACACTAAATACTGATACTGTATGTTAAAACTACTGTACAAGCCTATCCTGATATAACACAGTCTGTGAACTACTCACCACAGTAATTACGTGGCTAAACAGGGTCGGTCAGCCAAGAGCCAACACACAATTCATGTCTGTAGATAATCCTCTGTGGAGTTTCAAAGTGAACCTATGGTCAAATAAATTGCGGTAGCAGACTGGCTTCCAAACTCGGCCTGGCCCACTCTGCCCCCCGTCTTCCCCTCCAGCCCTTCTCCCCCAGCCCCCTTCCCTCCAGGCCTGGTAAGTGGTCTCTCCCTCTTGAGATTCTCCTGTCCCTGCTGCCTGCCTGCCGTCGCCCCTGGCACTCCCTTTCTGTAGCTCTCACCAAATGGCTATCAGATTTAAGATCAGCCATTTAAAAAGTCAACAGCTGTGCACTTAGGATGGATTGCAGACACACTTCTGCTCACATATGTAATGCAATAACAAATACCCAATGCATTTGGGAGAAATCACCATTTGGTGCTACAGTGCTGGTATAGTTAGAAATGATTGTGTTTGTTTCCCCATCATCCTAAATTGTTTAGCACTTAACTAATAGAATACATTGAGAACATGCCAGTGGTATTGTTCTAAATGTCAGAAATTACAATCTTTACATTTTAAATGTACGCCCAAACTGTGCTTTTTATTATTTTAGGAAAACATTTTTTTACATTAAAGGATTTCTCAAAACAAAAGTAACAATTTGACAGCTTAATGAAACAGAATCTGCACAGCCAAAGTATTATGATAATTGTATTGTCAGTTTCTGCTGAGTGAGAGTCTCTAACCATTCTGCACTCAGTTTCATTTCAAATTTGTACAATTCCCCCAAGTGAATTTCGCTTCAAGGTTAAGGTCTAATTAAGAAACTGTTTAAATATATTACCAAGATAAAAAATGGATTACATTAACATAAATGGTCTTGCATGTGGCTTGGTAATGGATATTATCCATATGGAGCCATTCCCCCTGTGGGGTAGTGTAGTGCTCAATGCACACCCCAAAATCATATCTACAGCCAAAGGTTAACATTCCCCTGGAGTATGACAAAGAACTGTTTAAGTGTTTCATATCCGAATCCTGTACCATGAACCATTGCAGTCAATCTTGGGTTAATAATTGTACCACAGAGTATAAATACACTACCGTTCAAAAGTTTGGGGTCACTTAGAATTGTCCTTGTTTTTGAAAGAAAAGCAAAAATGTTTAGTTGAGAATCTGGAGCATCAGCCTCTTCACTGTTGACGTTGAGACTGGTGTTTTGCAGGTACTATTTAATGAAGCTGCCAGTTGAGGACTTGTGAGGTGTCTGTTTCTCAAACTAGACACTAATGTACTTGTCCTCTTGCTCAGTTGTGCACCGGGGCCTCCCACGCTTTCTACTCTGGTGAGAGGCAGTTTGCGCTGTTCTGTGAAGGGAGTAGTACACAGAGCTGTACGAGATCTTCAGTTTCTTGGCAATTTCTCGCATGGAATAGCCTTCATTTCTCAGAACAAGAATAGATTGACGAGTTTCAGAAGAAAGTTCATTGTTTCTGCAGCCATTTTGAGTCTGTAATCGAACCCACAAATGCTGATGCTCCTGAAACTCAACTAGTCTAAAGAAGGCCAGTTTTATTGCTTCTTTAAATCAGTACAACAGTTTTCAGCAGTGCTAACATAATTGCAAAAGGGTTTTCTAATTATCAATTAGCCTTTTAAAATTATAAACTTGGATTAGCTAACACAACGTGCCATTGGAACACAGAAGTGATGGTTGCTGATAATGGGCCTCTGTGCGTCTATGTAGATATTCCATTTAAAATCAGCCATTTCCAGCTACAATAGTCATTTACAACATTAACAATGTCTACGCTGTATTTCTGATCAATTTCATGTTATTTTAAATGGACAACATTTTTTGCTTTTCTTTCAAAAACAAGGACATTTCTAAGTGACCCTAAACTTTTGAACGGTAGTGTAGTTGTAAAGCTGCTTAATATCCTAGTCATTGATTCCCCTAGTTATGTGGCAGTTACATAAGTATGATCAAGACCATGATGGAATAATTGTCTGACATGAATGTGGCCTGAAGGAGCCTCAGCTGTGTGCCCTTAATCTTCTGTGGTGACCGAGGATACTAGACCGAGGAAAACCCAACTCATACACAATATTTTCTTGCTGTGTTGAGTGTCGATCCTACTCTTTTGGCCCCTGACAGTCTTTTCTGACTGTGTTGTGTGTCAGCCCCATTCCTGTGGCCCGTGACACTCTGTGCACTGTGCTTTCACAAGTGTGGTGGAAGGGAACAGAGCCGACATTGGTGGGTAGCAGGCGATTAACTGTGACGGCTAGTGTCACATCAAACACGGATCAAGTGAACCCTTTGTGCATGTTGTGCCTTGTGCTATTAACAAGTCCTGCTTGTTTTACGTGGGGAGTCAAGACAGTATCACACTTGTGATATACAAGTATATCCAAAACAAGGCTTAAAAGACTACCATGCAGGGGCTTTGAGAATACTCGCTGTGTCAATTTTCTTGCTGCCTTTGCTCTTATGTAGTGAACATGCTGTTCGATCAAAAGGACAACTCCAGTGAGCCACCAGGTATTGAGGGAACAAGTTGCTGATCTCCATTGGTTTGTTGTGATCATAGTAACAACAGATAGAGGGTGGCAGCAATATTCTTCAAAAGAGTGGGAAGTGCAGTGCGTTTTTTAAATACATTTGTATACATTGTTGAATATGTTGAATATATTTATCACACCTGCACATGCCAAGGTTTACACATGGAATATAATGTGTTACCTTAGAAAGAAAATGTGGACAGAATATGGTATTGATATGCCAGAATGCTGTTGAAGATATTCTTATCTAACAGGCTTTTTCTGAAAAGCTCACACGCTTAATTGGCACAGATTTTTCTAGCTTGAGTCTTTGCCTACAGCTATGTGTGTCACGAACGTCGTCACGGAAATGACAGGACCAAGGTGCAGCGTGGTGAGCGTAAATTTCTTTTTATTATGAATGTCGCCAACAAAAACAAGAAACAACCAAAAACAAACGTGCAGCTGACTAGGGCTATACAGGCCACTAACACAGACAACTACCCACAACTAAGGTGGAAAAACAGGCTGCCTAAGTATGATTCCCAATCAAAGACAACGATAGACAGCTGTCCCTGATTGAGAACCATACCCGGCCAAAACATAGAAACGGAAAACATAGAAATAAAGAAACTAGAATGTCACACCCTGGCCTAACCAAAATAGAGAATAAAAGCCTCTCTATGGCCAGGGCGTGACAATGTGCCTGTTCAAACTGATGCGTGTTGGAACATGTTATTTTCTCATGCCAGCCCTGCCCAACCATATGAAGGGGAAAGGAATAGGACAGCAGAAGAAAAACTCATCCAATCGGTAAAATTGTGAAGTGATGAAACAATTTCTAGAATGTTCTTTTGAAAGTCAAATTTCTGGGAATGTGTAACATTTAATTGATTTTATCTGCAGGCCATAGTTGCAGTTCTATTCCATGGTTAGAAGTTTGAAGCCTGACAGCTGTTAAAGCCTCCAGTCCGCCCTCTAATGAACCCTCTAGTTTCCATAGCCAAGTCAACTCCCCATCATCCATCCTACCCCAAAGTCAGTTTGTGAGGGAAAGCACAACCCCAACACACCTTATGCCCAAGGATCAAAGGATCACCCTACTACATATAATTCTCATGCAAAACAAAATAAACAGTAACTTAAAAAGTGAGACGTTTCTATCTTGAAAAAAAAAAACACATCCAAAACTACTGTGAACAGAGGAAAGAATTTGCTGTGGAAGCGTCTCTTGAATAATTTCCAACCAGAACCTTATAATTCCCTTTTGCACCATAATCTCCCTATCCCATATTAAGTGATATTCAGAATTAACCAGTGGCTATTAATACTTTCTATTTTAAAAAATGTGCTGGGTTATAGCTGTCGTCCGGGTGTGTACGGGATGGGTAACATGAGATTCGGGGCTTAGCCTGCCCGAAACCTCCAAACATCATCCAGGCAGTTGAATGCCACTCTCTCTAAATGAGTACGGTTTGCTATTCTCAGTAGCATGGCACTCCATTACACGGCACAGAGCTGCTCCTCCATTTGCAGTTTCAGAATCTGCCAGTTCCTCTGAGTACTGCTTGGCACTTATTCAACCAGGCCTCCTGAGCTTTTGACAGCCATTCAACTCTGCAGCCATTAAAGTTAGCACAGGCTTTTCATTAGAGGAGTTGCCTCTTCCAAGACTACCAAGATGGTGGGTCTGTTAGCAGTTCATATAATATCTCTGTCAGCAGATAATAGTCACTATGGACACTCCACTCATTCAACTCAAACTCTGAAGTCCTGCAAGTGACTGACTTATTCCATTCATGCCTCCAGTGATTGTTCAATACATGCAAGGAGAGCGTATTACATCTTCAGATCTTGTGCCAGCAATAGCTGCCATCAATTTAGGGTTTTTCTTATCCTTGAATGTCTGCTTCATAAGAGTTCAGCAGTTTCCTAATCCCATGACAAGACAGGCAACTAGGATCATGGCCTGCAGTCCTGCCCAGTTGACACACTTTAATTGAGCTATTATTGACCAATAAACAAACAACTCCAGAATATAAAAAACAAGCCCAGCTGTGTCTTCGGCCTTGGTCCATCTCCTCAGCACCAGGATTGCCCTCTCCCTGAGGGTAGCAGCAGGGAGGTGGGTGGCTGCCGTGGCAGACTGTGATGTGGTGGTGCCATGTCTTCCCTGACTGGCACACTGCTCTGTGTTCCTCTGTGTGACCAGCACTAACTCAAGGTTGAGGGGGGCCAAGCTTGATGCTAAAGAGCTTTTATAGTTGACAGGGCCTCCGACCGAAAGGGCTGGCTGACAGCCATTTTCTGGGTGGTGTGGATCTCCATAGAGCCGAGGTGGCAGCTTGGAGAGAAAAGTGCATCCTGTGTGTGGCCCTTAAGTACGATATCACGGCAGACTTCAGAGTAAAGATACACAGTACTCTATCTATTGCATGCCGCCACAGTCTCAGACCACCACTGAGTCACAGATATCTCAGTTGGAAGTGAAATGGTTCATTAAACGCCTTGTGAAAGGAAATACGGTTATAAATGCAGGTCATTCAGAGAATTAGATTATAGTTCATTTGAATGGCTTTTCATTGTTGAAGGTTTCTTTTGGTTCTAGCCATGTGTTACATGTGGATAATTACCATGGTTTCATTTGAAAATCAGTTGGGTTGTTTGGATTAATTTCAGATGGTCGTGAGTGGAATGTGAAATGCAAATCCATGTAAAACTCTTCCCACAAGTTTTATGTAATTGGTTGTTTTCTATTCAATTATATCATACAAGCATTGATGTGGCAGAAATACAATTGACTTGTTAATGTGTTTATCTAGTGGCCATAATGTAATAACATTCCTCCAACCCCCTCTCGGTGGAATTGATCATCATGTAATCATGACAGGAAATGTGTAGAAAATGTTGCCCCTGTTTTTTTCTTTCCGTGTGTGTTATTCTGTCCAGAGGAGGAAACAGTAGGCAGCGTTGTCCTGAGAGTTGCCTTTGTCTTGTGGAGGTTACGGCGGCTTTGAAGACCTTGTCTGGTGGGGACCTTTCTTTTGACATGCGCTAACCCCAGACATAGCCAATGACAGATGGGCTTCAAATGGCCTTTGAAGAAGACCCTTGAGTGCTGATCAGGCACTTACTGTGGTTTCCTCTCAGGCTATCTCACAGCTCTCGGGCCTCTCAGACCTCCCCCATTCAGCTGGGAGTAGTATATTACTCTATCCATGTCAAGTTTAGCTATGTGTCCATTTTATTGGTGTGTCTTCTGTCCACGCATGAATTGGCGAGTGGGAACATCCATTTCTTTATCTGTTGGTCTTTTGTCAAGAGGAGGGAAACATTCATTGAAGTGCACACTTCTCCTTTCCCCATATGTTTTCCTTGCAGACAAGACAATGGAAAGCCTCTGCTATGAAATCACGGTCAGGAAACCTTATCAACCAATGGGAGGGAGCCAAGGAAGATTATTCCAGTTGGTGGCAGTATCATGGCTCTTACCACTTGAATTCCTCTATCAAATTGAACGGACAATGTTTGATCACGCAGTGAACTTATCACAGAGCTGTGTGTAACTAGGCAACAGGGTGGTGGTGACAAAGGGTCCCTGTTTAAAGGGTTAACAGCGGCCTGCTGTGGGAGGGTCATATGAGTGGGCAGGCTGGCCATGTGGAACTGGGAAGGGTTATGACTGGCGACTGCTGAACCACACTGCCTTAAGTGATCAAAGCAGACATGGCGGGAGGGGTGGGAGGGCACAGGAGGTCTGGAGGAAGGCGGCTACAAGAGGGCATGGGACCAGGGGGAGGGAGTGGAGACCAGGGGGAGGGAGTGGAGACCAGGGGGAGGTGAGGTTCTGAAGCCAGACATTCCTTGTCTTGAGTCACTGAGGCCCCTGGAAGACGGAGCACAGCACAGTAACAATGGCAACTCACCGGTGCCCTACTGCTCTTTTGTACTGTACACAAGGTATTAATGCCTGTAACACCCTGCCTGTAACGCTGCTGGGATTTTGTCATGGTAATTTCCACCAAAAAGGTCAGGAAGAATGTGTCAACCATCAGAAATTTGACTTACAAGTTGTTGTTTTTCACTCACATATGTTCAAAATCCAAGTTTATCAGGTTGATCAGATACCTCTGACTGGATTATGGGTCCCCCATTTGGTAATCACTTTGGTAGTGATACACATATCCACCTCTCACTTCAAGAGACATTCAAACAATCTGCCTCTGCAGAGAGGCCTGAATCATTTCATACATTCCTAATAAGGCTCCACTGCTGATCTTTGCCTGCCAAATTAGGCCAGCCATTACCTTGATTCCGCATGTAAAAGTCCTGAGGTAAGACTGACAGGCAAGAACACAAGAGGAATGTGCAATACATTATGAATCACAATCCTCAGGTGTTGTAATATTAATAAAGGATCGTGCCATGTTAATCTATAACCCCCTTCTTAATGATCAGTAAAAAATGGTAGAGCACTGATGCTGGTTAGGCAGAATAAAAACATTCTGAATCCAGATTGATCCAAAAGCTTTATCAATGTCTAGAGATCATTTCAAGCATTTTGTATTTGGTAAATTCAAGATGAAAATAACTTTCATCCCGCTTTGAAGATGGTATTAATTTGTAGATCACACTGGCCTGATCGTGATGAGTAACCCTGCCCGAAGACTTCTTAAGCTTTAGAACAAATGCCCAAAGAGACTTTATCTCAGTCTTGAATCGCATTGTTGATTCAGATTTGATACCTGGGGGATTGCACATTCACTGATTCCTTGCAGTTTGCGGATAGTTTGGATGGCGTTGTTGAAATATGGAGAGTCTCCCCTCAGTCCCCTGTTATCTGCGGCCCTCTATTTAGCTCTTCCTGAGGGCATGGGTAAGTGGCCTATTCTATACTGGCCTGGGGTCAGACAGCAGGGAGTTGGTACGGAAGAAGGGGGGTGGTTTGGGGGCAGGAAGAGAGAGAGGGAGAGATAGAATTAGACCCAACCCAATCATGAGAAAACAAAAATATAATTACTTGACACATTGGACAGAATTAACAAAGAAACAGCTAAAACTAGAATGCTATTTTGCTCTAAACAGAGAGTAAACAGTGGCAGAATACCTGACCACTGTGACTAACCCAGAATTAAAGTAAGCTTTGACTATGTACAGACTCAGTGAACATAGCCTTGCTATTGAGAAAGGCCGCCGTAGGTAGACCTGGCTCTCCAGAGAAGACAGGCTATGTGCACACTGCCCACAAAATGAGGTGGAAACTGAGGTGCACTTTCTAACCTTCTGCCAAATGATTGACCCTATTAGAGACACATATGTGACTGTCCGGCTCGATTCAGTCTTATGTAGCAAAATTTCAAAAAGTGTTTTTTTATATTAGAGACTACACTAGAAAATGATATATCTTACACTACAACTGAGGAACAATGGGAAAGTAATTCTACTTTGAAAGTTGATCAACTTGTAACCTCACTTTTGAGAAAATGGCCTTTTAATATTTTGGTACACCCACTGGAGAGGTCTTCTTTGTCTACACTCATTCAGCATCGTTCACACCCTCTTAAGCTATAGCCCCGACCGTGAACTCAACTTGTCCATTTGTAAATTCAGAGCATTTCGCTCTAGGAGCGTTCAGAGCGCACACTGGACGCTCTAGCCGAGGAGTAAGGTTGATCCGAGCGTTCTATCCTAACAACAGTTGTCAAGCTGTTAGCTACTTCCAAACACAAATGAGAGAACAGCTCACTCTGACAATTTTACTCGCCCTAGCAGAGCTGGTCAGGCTATTTTTATGTTATTGAGTGCATTGGTGACTACAACTGTGCTGCTGGCAACAATTTAATAACACTTTTTGCCGACATTTACTGACACTGGCCAAATTCAAAGGGTTTTGAGCGTTCGTAAATTAATCAGTTATTCTGTGCTTTGGCACACTCAGACAAGAGTGCTCTGAAATCGGAGGAGATAGCCAGAGCAAATTGACCAGCTACGTCTATCAGCAGTTGTCGCATTGACATGAACATTCAATTGAAATGGTTACTTGCATAATGGAGTCTTTTGTTAAGACATGTAGCTAGCTAAACAATTAACCATAATCCCAACTCATGGCGTTACTACCCTGCATGAATCTGCAGGAAGCTAACCAACCAGGTTCAATGTTAGCTAGCTAACATTAGGCTATAACTAGCAAAGTAAATGGCTCTGAGATACGAATAATATTACTAACGTAAACTCACCCCATTCCGTACAAATGTGCGCAACCGCAACATTCAAACGAGGCTGCAAAGAAAACTAATGGGACTGTAGCGACTGTGTTGACTTCAAAATCTGGGGTGTGAACTACGTTTCTATTCAAGCGTTTGTCGACATGGTAATGGCTCTATAGTATTGGAGAAAAGTTTAAAAAACAGACCCTCCGTTACATTGTGACGTGTCATGCCGTAACGTACAGCACGCATAAAGCAACTATTTCTGTCTTATAATCTCTCTCCACCAGGTGTAGCACTTCTCTCATCCTTTAAAAACAAGAAATGGACAGTGACGGGGGTAAGGGGGGATACCTAGTAAATTTTTGCGTCATCACTGCAAGCGATCATCATTCTCAAAGCCGCTGTTTACTTCTAAAGATCACTTTAGCACCGTCCTAAAAACCCGATTCAAATTCGACACAAACCTTCAAATAGGTATGTAATGACACATTATATAAACTCTTTATAGTGTTTTATTTACATTTTAGAGGCGATAAGGTGATAAGTTGGACAGATCGAGAAAAAGCAATTTTCCCACACAACATCTCTCCTTCTCACTATCACGCATTAGTTTCACTTCCCCACCCGCCATTTTTAAAAAGACCCGACGGGGCTCATTGCCTTCTTGAATCATGCAGAAACGGGCAGCGTGGGGGTCATGTAATTGATTCTGTTGGAAAGGGGAGGAATTGTGCTTTACACAATTAAAGCATCTGCCCTTACAAGTTTACAGGTAACCTTTGAGATATTTTGTCATCATGTTTGAGCAAGTTGGAACCGGTGTTTTTCTGGATCAAACGCGCCAAATAAATTGACATTTTGGATATATATCGACGGAATTAATCAAACAAAAGGACCATTTGTGATGTTTATGGGACATATTGGAGTGCCAACAACAGAAGCTCGTCAAAGGTAAGGCATGAATTATATTTTTATTTCTGCGTTTTGTGACGCGCCTGCTGGGTTGAAATGTTTTCTCTCTTTTGTTTACTATAAGTGCTATGCTCAGATAATAGCATCGTATGCTTTCGCTGAAAAGCCTATTTGAATTCTGACATGTTGGCTGGATTCACAACCAGTGTAGCTTTAATTTGGTATCTTTCATGTGTGATTTAATGAAAGTTTGATTTTATAGTAATTTTCATAGTAAATCATTTTAATTTGGCGCTGTGCATTTTCTCAGGCTTTTTGCCAAGTGAGACAGTAGCGTCTTGCCTAAACTCAGATTTTGGGATATAAATATTTTACCGAACAAAAAATACATGTATTGTGTAACATGAAGTCCTATGAGTGTCATCTGATGAAGATTATCACAGGTTAGTGATTCATTTTATCTCTTTCTGTTTTTTGTTAATGCTCTCTTTAGCTGGAAAAATGGCTGTCTTTTTCTGTGACTTGGCTCATACCTAACATAATCTTTTGGTGTGCTTTCGTCGTAAAACCTTTTAGAAATCGGACACTTCGGCTGGATTTACAACAAGTGTAGCTTTAAAATGGTGTAAAATACTTGTATGCTTGAGGAATTTAAATTATGGGATTTCTGTTGTTTTGAATTTGGCGCCCTGCAGTTTCACTGGCTGTTGACGAGGTGGGACGCTACCGTCCCACATACCCTAGAGAGGTTAATAAGTTTCTTCCACCAGAGCGAGTCTGACCACAAATCAGAGACCACTATGATGATGCACCAAATGTGTTTGATGGATCGCGGGAAAGGAGCAGGAATAGGCTTTTGTAGGCTAATCACACTGCTGCTCTCTCATTTAGCTATATGCATATTACGGATTGTGGTTGTTGTGGATGGCTGTTCACAAATCTAAATGTCTATTTTAAACCAATATTGGTTGAATTCAAGATGTTTAAGCTGCCTATCAATCATTGTTTTTAAAATCAGTGGACAGCCAGTGAAAATGAGCTCTTGCAACAGCTGCATAGTGCAGATCCCAGCCCATGGAATACAAGTGTGGCTTTTTAATTTAAAATCCGTAGGCCTAATGGAGACATGCTCTAACTCGCACATGTTTGATAGACATAAATATGGCAATATGTAGTTGCTACATTAATGTTTGGACTTATAAATTATATTTACAGTACCAGTCAAAAGTTTGGACACACCTACTCCTTCAAGGGTTTTCTTAGTTTTTTACTATTTTCTACATTGTATATAGATATATTATTGATTCTTTAAGAATATCACTTATAAATGCCTCATGAGCTTAATTCAACTGTCACACTCCATGAGAACCCACAATATATGTTTGTAAACATTGTAAATATAAACAAACACTGTATAGACTCATAACATTTTAAAACAATCATTTTGATATCATGGATGTTCAGTCCTTGCATCCATAGCTCTGTATATTAATCTGAGAGTGGTTACATTTCTCCAGGCCCATCCCTCAGCTTTTTACCAAAACAGAGGTGGGGCGACCATTTTGTTATTGTTTCATCTGTTGATTTGCCCTTTAAACAGCTGCATATTATCAAGATATCAAAGTGTCACCAACTAAAAGGTAAACAATAGGCCTATAGTAAATGCAGCATATGGCATTCATTTTTCACATGTAAATAGCACTTTTTAGTAGTGCTCAAAGCATGCCATTCCATGAGCGCAGAATTTATTTTACAACTCGAATCAATGAGCCCAATCAGTAATAAGCTAATAAGTCCTTAGTTTTGGGGTTATGCTGAGGTAAAACAATCTAAAATCTAAAAGAAAGATTATGTTACTGATTACAATTTTGAACAGGTAACGGATTACGCACACACAGACAGACAGAGAGAGAGACAGAGAGAGAGAAAGAGATAGAAATGTTGATACTTTACAAGACAACCACACTAGAGAATCTCCTTCTCCTATTACCCTAACCATTTCTCCGCCCCAGCTGTGGTCTCTTCGGGGAAAAACATGGACCGAGTTTTGTGCTGTGTGGTTCCATTTAGTTCAACATGTCCCTGAGCATCACTCAAGGTTCTATTTTTGGCTTGCTGTTTCAATTCCCCTGTATAGTCATGGGCCTGACATTGGATTACTCCTAAATGGTGATTCAATGCAATTGTAAAACAAGGCTATGAAAATGATGCAAACACAAAAGGCTTGTCCACAAGTGGAAGAACTGAAAGCCTCTATTGTTCTACACTCTTAGAAAAAAGGCTTCCAAAAGGGTTATTTGGCCATCCCCATAGGTTCTACCTGGAACCAAAAAGGGATCTTCAAAGAGTTATCCTATGGAGACAGCAGAAGAACCATTTTAGGTTCTAGATAGCACCTTTTTTGAGAGTGTGCTGTTCATTTTCATGAATTTCTCTCTTGGGGGGGTGCTGCACAGAATCAGATGTTGTCGTTTGATGTTTTGTTTCAATCATGGTAGATGTTTTATTTGTAGCAACAGTTAGATGAGATACTGTAGGGATGAATAATGATTAACTGTCCGTTGACTAGCGTACTGCTTATCAAAATATGGTGGAAAAAATATAATGTAGTGTGAGTTAGAGCCGTGAAATGAAGCGTAAGGTTATTTTTTGTTGTGGCAACAGATTTAGATTGCTGAGTGAGAAGCAACGCCTCTCATCAAATTCTTAATTGCCTAGAACAATTAAAAGTGTAAAAAATAACATAAGAAAAGTAAGGGTTGGAACAATTGGATAATGCCTCATTTATGGAAAAAGTGATTTGATGAATCAAAAATAACTGATAAAAAGCTGTTGAATAACAGGAAGCTAAAATATCTGTTTTATATGTGTTGAATTTAGTAAAGACGGAATGATGTGCTGGGTAAATTGTGTCACTGCAGTCTCCTGGTAGGATGTGATGTGCTATAGCGTACTCTGGGCTTCTATATCTCTGTGCTCAGAGGAAGACCGTAGCTTTGTGACTAGATGGTATACAGCTATGGACGGAAGCAAAAATCGTGTGATTTTGTGCTTTTTGTTGCTATGGCAACAGCTAGCTATAGAGTGAAGATAGTTAGCTAGCGTAGTTAGTGTCCCTAGTAGGTGAGGTAAGAAAATATATCTAACTGGTTTCCACATTCATCTGTGATGACAGTTAGCTAGTGTTCCTAATGGATGTCAACGAGGCACGCCAATTAGCTAACGTTACTGCCCTTGGCAAGCCGGTGCGAATGACCAGTGCAGCCTTGCGAAGGATGCATCGCAAATGGCACCCTACACTCTTAGGTGATAGGGTGTCATTTGGGATGCATACAAGGTCATCTATTTCATCTATAGTGGGTAATGTTCCAACATATCTGTAAGATGGATTTCAACCATATGAGAAACCCACGTCTTGGCTCTTTGGGACAATGTAAAAGTCAGCTTTGTCATTGTATGATAATTCCAGGACAGAGATGAACTTGAGAGGAACAGGTTCATACTCTTGTTACTGAAGCATAATGCAGCACAAAGACAAAGTAAAATGTTGTATTGCAGATGTCCTCAATAGCGGTTTACTACGGTTCCAAAATATCAGGATATGAGAGAGGGACCCATTTGGTCTCTTGGGACTGTGTGGACTGTGGAAGACAGACAGCTTTGTCATTCTATCAAATGAATGTGTAAATTATCTGATAGGATGTTGTGTTAAGACAGGTTAAGTTATGCCCTATTATAGCGTTAGGGGACATGACCTCATATTTTGTCAGTTTAGGGATACAACATGAATTGTTCTTAAAAATGTTCCATGGTCGATCACCAATTCAATAGATAGGTTGTAGGAAGCTTCCGTAGCTGTCACTAGTCTAATGTATACTCATTTAACTATGCAACATTCCCCAAAGATCAAATGTCATTTAATCCAAAGCAGCGTAAACTGCACTATTATTCTAATGCATGGAGATATGCAGTAGCATGCACAGTATTGGTATTGTTCAACTCTAACCTTAAGCACATGGCCTCTGAACATTGCGACTGCAATATATGTTAGAACAATCTTGGGCCCCTCGCAATAATACCTCATTGTAGTGTTAATATTATGTAAAATTACACAGTAGTAATTTACAGTAGTATTACCACGTCAACAACTTTTCGGTTGTGACATACAGTGCCAAGTAGTAAACTCAGCAAAAAAAGAAACGTCCTCTCACTGTCAACTGCGTTTATTTTCAGCAAACTTAACATGTGTAAATATTTGTATAAACATAAGATTCAACAACTGAGTCATAAAGCGATCAAGTTCCACAGACATGTGACTAACAGAAATGGAATAATGTGTCCCTGAACAAAGGTGTGGTCAAAATCAAAAGTAACAGTCAGCATCTGGTGAGACCACCAGCTGCATTAAGTACTGCAGTGCATCTCCTCCTCATGGACTGCACCAGATTTGCCAGTTCTTGCTGTGAGATGTTACCCCACTCTTCCACCAAGGCACCTGCAAGTTCCTGGACTTTTCTGGCGGGAATGGCCCTAGCCCTCACCCTCTGATCCAACAGGTCCTAAACATGCTCGATGGGATTGAGATCCGGGCTCTTCGCTGGCCATGGCAGAACACTGACATACCTGTCTTGCAAGAAATCACGCACAAAACGAGCAGTATGGCTGGTGGCATTGTCATGCCGGAGGGTCATGTCAGGATGAGCCTGCAGGATGGGTACCACATGAGTGAGGATGTCTTCCCTGTAATGCACAGCATTGAGATTGCCTGCAATGACAACAAGCTCAGTCCGATGATGCTGTGACACACCGCCCCAGACCATGACGGACCCTTTACCTCCAAATCAATCCCGCTCCAGAGTACAGGCCTCGGTGTAACGCTCATTTCTTCGACGATAAATGCAAATCTGACCACCAGACAAAACCTCGACTCGTCAGTGAAGAGCACTTTTTGCCAGTCCTGTCTGGTCCAGCGATGGTGGGTTTGTGCCCATCGGCAATGTTGTTGCCAGTGATATCTGGTGAGAACCTGCCTTACAACAAGCCTACAAGCCCTCAGTCCAGCCTCTCTCAGCCTTTGGACAGTCTGAGCATGATGGAGGGATTGTGCATTCCTGGTGTAACTCGGGCAGTTGTTGCCATCCTGTACCTGTCCCGCTGGTGTGATGTTCGGATGTACCAATCCTGTGCAGGTGTTGTTACACGTGGTCTGCTACTGCGAGGATGATCAGCTGTCTGTCCTGTCACCCTGTAGCGCTGTCTTAGGCGTCTCACAGTACGGACATTGCAATTTATTGCCATGGCCACATCTGTAGTCCTCATGTGTCCTTGCAGCATGCCTAAGGCACATTGACACAGGTGAGCAGAGACCCTTTGCCTCTTTCTTTTTGTGTTTTTCAGAGTCAGTAGAAAGGCCTCTTTAGTGTCCTAAGTTTTCATAACTGTGACCTTAATTGCCTACCGTCTGTAAGCTGTTTGTGTCTTAATGACCGTTCCACAGGTGCATGTTCATTAATTGTTTATGGTTCATTGAACAAGCATGGGAAACAGTGTTTAACAACAACAAAGATCTGTGAAGTTATTTGTATTTTTGCAAATTATCTTTCAAAGACAGGGTCCTGAAAAAGGGACGTTTCTTTTTTTGCTGAGTTTATTATGCACACAACTTGTAAAGTTGAAAAAGTTCTGGAACGCAGATAGTAAAAGCTTATTAACTTTCTAAGAAATGTTCTATACATTTGTTACATTCCCCAGCAAGAAAACCAAAACCTTCACTCAAACAGAAGGGGTAACTAACTAAGAGTCACTGACCAACATCAAAACGAAACAGTTGGAGTTCTGAAAGACACTCATGGGGGTGTCCACTGAAAGTTGACTACCAACAAAAACTAGAACCGAAAAGACACCCACCATGTTCGCCCACTAAATTTGCCCACTAAGAGGCAAACAGAACTAAAACCCACACCAAACTTAAAGACAGGAAGCAAACAAAAAAGTTGAGCAAAACAAAAACAGGAAAGATCAGACAAAGGAATGTTTTTCTGGAAATCAAATAGGACGTGCCAACTAAAGGTGTTGACCCTCCACATCTCTCAAGACAACTGGAATACCTGGCCAGCCACTCTTAAATGGCACCTGGGCCAGCACAGGTGAAACACCTTGCCACTAACGAGATAGCAACCAAAACAGATGTAACGCATACTGACTAACGAGGTGACACCAATCGGTGCGCCGTATGTGCTAACAAGCTATACGTGATAAAATCCTCCCTCAAAGCATAAATGGAAAAACCAAAACCTGTAACCTATTTTAAAGGCAAACCACTGAGAGTAAGATCAGAGGCTGATATTGTTCCATGATGTTGTGAACTGAAGGAGAGAGGAGTGTGTTTGTATAGTATGTCTGCTTTACTGCAGACCTGCTCTGTCTCTGATCCCCCAGCTTGAATAACACACCACTCTCACCACGGATTAAGGTGTCACCCTTCAGACAGATTAGAGGAATAGCAAATGTTCTATAGCGTTTGTAATCGATTTAATATACTACAGTTTAATTCCATTCGAAAATCCCTGGATAACATCGTTTGAAAGCATAATCTGAGGTATCAGGAGGGCATAATGTGATAAGAACAATATCTTTGCATAAATAACTGGTGACTGATACAAAGCCATTTGCCAAGTTTTGAAGACCGTTATTATGTTTATTATATGAGGTGGTTCAATTCATATTGGAAGTGAATTATTTCAATAGTGTAGCAGATCAGTCAATTACTCAAATAATGTCCATAACAAAAAGGCTGATCAAATGTATTTTGTGGGAATAAAGGAATTACTTTGAAATAGAGAGTGGGCATTCAGGCAATAAGGTGGATGTTATTGTTGTTTGTTTATGATTGATTGGTTGCCTGCCAAATAGCTACAGTGCCTTGAGAAAATATACACACCCCTTTAATTTGTCCAGATTTTGTTGTGTTACAGCCTGAATTGATTAAATTTAGATTTTTTTGGTCACTGGCCTACACAAAATACCCCATAATGTCAAAGTGTAATTACAGTATCTTTTTATTTCATTTTTTACAAATTAATAAAAAATGGGAAGTTGAAATGTCTTGAGAACATGATTTTTTTATGACTACCTCATCTCTCTACCCCACACATACAATTATCTGTAAGGTCTCTCAGTCGAGCAGTGAATTTCAAACACAGATTCAACCACTAAGACCAGGGTGGTTTTCCAATGCCTCACAAAGAAGGGCGCCTACTGGTAGATGGGTAACAAATATTCCAAAACATGCATCCTATTTGCAACAAGGCACTAAAGTAATACTGCAAAAAATGTGGCAAAGCAATTAACGTTTTGTTATGTTTGGTGCAAATCCAATACAACACATTAATGAGTACCACTCATCATATTTTCAAGAATAGTTTTGGCTGCATCATGTTATGGCTATGCTTGTAATTGCTAAGGACTAGGAAGTTTTTCAGGATAAAAAATAAACTGAATGGAGCTAAGCACAGGCAAAAACCTAGAGTAAAACCTGGTTCAGTCGGCTTTCCACCAGACACTAGGAGAGGAATTTACCTTTCAGCAAGACAATAACCTAAAACACAAATCCAAATATACACTGAAATTGCTTACCAAGAAGACAGGGAATGTTCCTGAGTGGATGAATTACAGTTTTGACTTATATCTGCTTGAAAATCTATGGCAAGTCTTGAAAATAGTTGTCTAGCAATGATCTACGACCAATTTGACAGAGCCTGAAAATTTTTGAAAATAATTATGGCAAGACTAACCCAGAAAGACTCACAGCTGTAATCACTGCCAAAAGTGCTTCTATAAAAGCATTACCCAGGGGTTTGAATACTTATGTAAATTAGATATTTTTGCATTTCATTTTCAATACATTTGAAAACATGTTTTCATTATGGGGTATTGTGTGTGAATGGGTGAGAAAAATCTATTTAATCCATTTTAAATTCAGGCTGTAGCACAACAAAATGTGGAATAAGTCATGGGGTAAGAATACTTTCTGAAGGCACTGTACATGTGCTCCTTCAGAAGACAGAAGAGTGAATGTGTACAGTATGGTTTGTGAGGAGTCTTCATTTGCAATCTCCCTTCACATTTGTAAAGGTTAATTGAATGCTGCCGTCTTACTATTTGCCTGAGGCATTCCTCTACTCTTGGCAGATCTAGAATGCCATTTGATTGAACAGAACCCGAATAGTGCGAGAACCTCTTGGCTTCACCATTCAATTCTGTGAGATTGTGGTGAAAGAGATTGGGGCTTGTGGTTCAATGCCAGCAGACTGCTAATATAAACACTTCGAAGGCTAACCTTGTGCCCTCACGCCGATGTAATCAGAGACCTCCCTCAAATGGCAACTTCTCACAGTCACATTTAACACAAAAGATAGCTAGATAAGGTGGAGGTAGATGTACACAGCTCTGATAACAGTGGACAGATGGAGATGGTCTGACCGCAATAAGTTGCAGAGGCCTGCTGGGATGGAACTGTCCACCAATTGGACATAAGGGGAAGTATTGAGAAATGAGAGAGAATTAAGAGAGATACTGAAACAAACAGGCCTCCTTTTCTATAGCTCTATACTTTAATTAACTACATAATGATAATTTGTCCAATAAAGACCCATTATCAGTGGCATAATTGCCCTCAAATTATTACTTTTTATTACTCTGATTTCATCCTGATACCAAGTTAAATAAAGGTTAAAAAAATGGCATGACTTCATATACTTAAACCACAGCATTGAGTATTCTATGTGAACCAAGTGTATCATGTGACACAGGCACCATATGTTGAGGGAGGGATGGACTGCTGCTGTTGATTTATTCATTGGTAGAAATGCCAAACGGTGTCATTTTCAAGAAGGATAATAAATCTGTCTCTCTCTCGAGACACATGCTTGGCACTGATTGGTCTGCTGAGGAGCTGATAATTACATTGAGAGATATGGAGCTTGCAGTTATTCTACTGCATACTCAAATGTATTACGTGTTAGGTTTCAGATATACTTTCCTTTTTATAAAAAACGTGCATTTTTTCCATTGTGCTGATCGAAGAATTAATCTGTCATATTTGTTGTCCCTTTCTGAGCTCTAATGAATGTAATCTCAGTGTCAGCATATACAAAATCTGACCCATTTCACCATGTGAAGTGACGACTTTCCAATATCATATCAACCAGAGAAGAAGGGGAGCAACAACCTAGCTATGAGGAAATCTAGCGTGACCATGGTTATTTTCCAGTATATTATTCGGTTGAGCCAGGAACAACAAAAAATAAACCAACCGCATTCTGTTTCCTCACTCGTGCTTGCAGCTCTCGCTCTCTCTCAATTGTCACTGTGTTAATGCATTGGGAGGAATGCTGCTAAAACAAGGCCCTATGAGGTTTGGTGGACTGTAAATAGAATGGCTGCCAAATCAAATTCACCCAGGGCCCTCTAATGTTATATGGATCCCTTTGTGCCTAGTGTGTTTTGATCTGAGCTTTTCTGGGAAATTGGTGCAACAAACGCAAAGAGAAATCAATATGGAGATAGTTGTCCTGTACTTAATCGTGGTGTTCTGTGCATTTCATTAGGTTTTGTTCAAGAGGGGATCTGGTATATTGTTTTGATCTGGTATATTGTACGATATATTTTTTTCCGTTTTCAAAATATGTAGTGTAACAATGTGTCCCTTTGTATCCGTTTGTGTCTCTGTTATTGTCACACCCTGATCTGTTTCACCTGTCTTTGTGATTGTCTCCACCCCCATCCAGGTGTCCCCCATCTTCCAAATKATCCCCTGTGTATTTATACCTGTGTTCTCTGTCCGTTGCCAGTTCGTCTTGTTTGTTCAAGTCAACCAGCGTTTTTGTTCTCAGCTCCTGCATTTCCCAGTCTCTCTTTTTCTCGCCCTCCTGGTTTTGACCCTTGCCTGCATTTCCCAGTCTCTCTTTTTCTCGCCCTCCTGGTTTTGACCCTTGCCTGCATTTCCCAGTCTCTCCTTTTTCTCACCCTCCTGGTTTTGATCCTTGCCTGTCCTGACTCAGAGCCCGCCTGCCTGACCACTCTGCCTGACCCTGAGCCTGCCTGCCGACCTGTACCTTTGCCCCACCTCTGGATTGTTGACCTCTGCCTACCCTGACCCTGCCTGCCGTCTGGTACCGTTGCCCCACCTCTGGTTTACTGACCCCTGCCTGCCTTGACCTGTCTATYGCCTGCCCATGTTGGAATATTAAACCATTRTCAATTTAATGTGTCTGCATCTGGGTCTTACCTTGATTCCTGACATTTCCCTGTCTCTCAAGCAACTGCACAAAACCAACTGAAAAGGCATGTTCTACTGTCCTTCCAAGAATAACACCTTGAAAGAAATTAGAAAATGAACCTTTGAGCTGAGATGCTGAAATGACCTAAGATTGTACAATCCTTAATAATAAAAATGTTAGATTTAACTTTTCATTTCAAATCATTTACGAAACTAAAAGGCTTTGAATGATTTCCGACTGTCAGACAACTCCTACCATACCATATTGTTTTCCATAGTCGAACAGATGCTTTAAGGCATTTATGATAGCCGATGCTGCTTGACCTTTTGTAGTGTCCAAAATGAGACAACAGATTTCCACATTTTTCTGTCTACAAAACAGACATTTAGCTGCACATGGCATTTAGCTGACAGGGCATTCTTCGTGTGTGTTATAACATTAATAGTGTCCTCATCCAAACATTGCATTAATGACTGCCTTATTTATTCTGAAAACATGTGGACGGTCTTGTACACTGAGAATATAAGCCTACTGTATATAGTTGGGGAGTAAAAGAGGTCAACTGCCATAGTTTATAGAACTCTACCCTCCCAATCTCTCCAAACCAGAAAAACAGCTCCTATTTTCATATCAGTGGGGATTAAGAATGATTTACTAGAGAAGGAATAGTAAATCCTCTGGAACTCTGTACAAGGTAGTGTGGGGGTGTAGAGAGGGGAGTTGTAGCTTTTCTTCCGGTCATAAAGCATTTGGAGATGTCAAACGGTCAAAGACCTCCTTAAACAGTCATTACTTCCTGTATATCACCTGGCCATGCCTCACATAATGCTTCACTCTTACACATTCAACTGAATTAAACTTCTGGTATCTGGGAGTGATGTCTCTCCACARAGGATGATGTGTAAGCAATGCAATGCACTCCTCCAGCCTGTCTTTTTCTCTCCCTCTCTCCTTATCCCTCCCTCTCTTTCTCTTTCTCTGTGACTATTAAAAGCTTGTGGACAATGTGGTTGCCTCTCGTGATTTCTTTTTTTTTATTACAGGATATAAAACCTTTTTCAACCTTGAATAAAGCCCCTCGAGAAGCTGTAGGAACAATACTTATACTTAATCTGTTGATCGTGACACATTCTTTCTAATTTACATCAGCTTCCCGCAATGTTCGGATTCCTTAGTAATAACAGATTTATACAGGATTTTTCTTGATGTAGCACAATACAATAGCTTGAAATAACATTTGATTTCATTATAAGTGTGGCAAGGAAAATTCATGAAAAGAATAAGGCTAACTTATGCAGGTGTTGTCTTATAAAAACTGAAGTTGGAAGTAACAGACTATGATTAGCTCTATTGTCAGTCTCCAAGTCTCACCGGAACATTAGTTCTCACAACAAGGAGTGCCGTTCTACTGGTTCACTACTTCCATGCTGTTCTTCCTCTTCTCAGCCTTATCTGTTTGTTAACATTTTGAGTGAATTTGCATGTCTATATGTCCTGTATATAGTTAATTATGGCACAATCAAATAGTAAAACATCCACTTTTGTAAATCTACATGTGATATTCAGTTAGTCTTTTTTCATATTTTCAAAGGATTTGCGTGTCCATTCATGCCAGTGTTTGTTGCTTGTTTGATTTTGTTGTACTTTCCCATTCTAATCCGAAAGCTGCAACATTGACCTTTTTGAATAATCATGAAACATATTCTTATATGGATTATTTCACTCAATTCTCTTCAAATCCAGTGTTTTAGGCAATGAGGAAARCCATGGAACCAACTGTATAGTCTAGGCAGGCTCAGTGAAAATGCTGAGCTAGAAATAGCCACCAGATGGACGAACCCATCAAAAGCCTTAAAGTGCTGTAGGGGAAGGGATTAAGGTCAGAGTATATTTTAATAAGATATTACAATATCAATTAGAATGGACAATTCCACTCAAAATRCACACATTTTATGTATATTCACAATCTGTTTCAGACCACCCAGATCCTTGCATGGACCAGACCTCCACCCACAGAATTCTTTGAGTTGCCAAACCAATTCCCCCAATGAATGAATAAAACCCTTTAATCCTTGAATTGGGACAGGTTTCTTGTGAATGATTCAATTTCCTTCTCATTGTGTCAAACAAGGACATGACAGAGTCGGGCACTGTTTCCTTGTTCTGTTTCAGGTCAACAGGACCAGTGTGGGACAATGGAGGGATCACCCATGGGTGTCGACCAGGGACAAAGACTAAACATGGCCCTCTGCAGCTTGACGGGCATGTTGGGGGAAACATTCATTCCACCACAGGACAAAGGTTAACCCCATAAGGATAGATAACTTGTTGGCCCAAATAATGATAAGAACTGTGCATGTGAGTTAATATTTTCTGGGACAGGATTCATGAGTGTGTAGTGTTGTAGGATTCCAATTCTAAAGATTCAGTTATTGGCCCAATGTTGCCAGAGCAGTATGTTATCCTGTATAAGGGTTGCCAGATCAGTATGGTTCCCTGTAGGATGGTCTGTGTTGAAGTAAATTCAACATGTATCCTTCAAGTGATGATGGCTCATTTCCCAAGTTAACATGCCATAGTATTCAATGCAGAATAATCAATTTGTGAGGGCCAAACAATTAAGATTAATTGGGTCAACTTTAAATTCAATCGTTGTAATTTTAGACTCATTTGTGGTTGACACCTAAATAACCTTATGACCTCTAAAAAGTCCCTAAATTGAGCAATTGACTGAAAGAATCAATGACAGACATATGCTACCACTCAAGAGTAATAGTGATATGAGGGTTAGAAGGGTATAGGACCATCTGGGTACATGGTAACTTTGACCACTGGCCTCTTTCAGATATATTATGTATCACTCTAAAACTGGTGTACAACAGAAAACGTAAGTGTTTCTTATAGGACAAGTTCAGATTGTACCTGACCGTTTGCTTCCATTTCGTGCCCGATGAAAAAAGTGTTTTATTGAAACAGTTTGGTTACTAGGTAGCTAAATGTTGAATTTGGATCCCGTAATGGGGTTAGCATCAGTTGCTGGGACCGCTACTATCTGTCCAGTCATCCTGCCAACCAAAAGTCTGAAGAAATGCCTGGTGTCGCATCTAGCCTAGCTGCTAACTAGCTAACAAGCTGGCAAGGTTTCCTTAACAGCTTCTACACAGACCGTGACGCGGTAACCCTTGTGGCTGGGACTGAGGCTTGTGGCTGTCTAAATCCTTGCTGTTTGCTGCTGTTTCCATCTGCCCTGCGACCTGCCCAGTCTGGAACTGCATGGAGTACCAGCGTTAGTCTACGTTGCTACTATGGCATCCAAAGCAAAAGCCGGTGGGAGTAACGGAGAGGACAATGTTTCTCTATCACAGGTGAAGGATAATTTAAACAAAAATAGTTCTACAAGCAGTTGTTAAAACAGGAAAATAGCTTCAAGAGCTTTGTCTAAATACTGACAAAGTGAACCAGATAATGGACTAACCAGGACCTTAGGAACAGTTTGAAGTTCTCCTAGGGAGAGGTGGATGTCCTGAGAGATTTGCAGCAAGATGACAACTGTAAGTCAACACGAGATGACATCTGCACTGTMTGTGAATCATTATTAACAATGACTGGGAATACTCTCTGAGGGACAATGCAGGAGTAATAACATAATTGTGGATGGCATACCATCGTCTTTACATGAGAACGGGGCCAAGCCTGAGGAGAAAGTAAGAAAAATTATCACTGAAAAGTGCAGATAGATCTTTGGAAGATTGAGGTGTAGCAGGCACACAGGTGTTACGAAGAGTGGAACCCAAGAGCAGACTCAGATGAGGAGACTGGGATGAAGGAACCAAGGTATTTATTGAAACACAGGGGGAAGATGGAGTGCAGGCCAGGGGAAGCTCAGGCGGATTGCAGGAAACCAGGTGCGGAGGCTGAGGCTGGAGCGAGAGGGGTTGGAACAGGGTAAGCAGGTCCGGAGGGGGAATCCAAGGGAGCAGTAGAGTGGGGAATCCAGGACAGAGTAGCAGGATGCCGTGACGTGGGACTGGAGACAGGAACCAGAGTCAGAGTGGGCAGAACTATAGCGGAGAGGAAAACAGCGTCAGACAAGGAAAACAGGCACAACAGGTTCTAAACAGTAACAAACGGTTAGAAACGTAGACTGACTGAGCAGAGATTACGATTTGGCAGCGTGGAAGTGGCAGGGCTGAGTATTTGTAGGGGTCTTGATTATGGAATTGTTTGTCGCTGGTGGGGATCTGCTCTGACTCCAGCACACCTGTCTCCACCAACACAATCACACACACACAGAGAAAGAGGGAGAGGGAGAGAGCACTGGGGGAGTGGCGGCAGGTCAAGGAGACACAGGATGAGCAGTAGAGGGCGTGACAGGAGCAGATGTTACAACAGGTCTCGAAAACCTGTAATCAGCCCAGGTGACAGACCCAGGCCTGTCACACCCTGATCTGGTTCACCTGTTCTTGTGATTGTCTCCACCCCCTCCACCTGTCACTTATTATCCCCGGTGTATACATCCCTGTGTTTCCTGTCTCTCTGTGCCAGTTGGTCTTATTTGCTAAGTCAGCCAGCAGTTTTCCTTGCTCCTATTTTTCCCAGTCTCTGTTTGTTTCTAGTCCTCCTGGTTTCGACCCTTGCCTGTCCTGACTCCGAACCCGCCTGTTCTGATTACCAGCCTGCCCTTGTACTGTTTTGACTCAGATCTGGTTTCTGACCCCTGCCTGCCCTGACCTCGAGACTGCATTTCGTCTGGTACTGTTTTGACTCTGACCTGGTTTATGAACTCTCGCCTGTCAACAACCTGCCTTTGCCTAATCCCTTTGTTAAAATAAATATTGGAGCTCTACCATCTGCCTCCTGTCTGCATTTGGGTCTCACCTTGTGCCTTTATACAGGCTGATAATGTTCAAGTTCCTAAGGTTTAAGAACAAGATGGCTGTTCTGGAGAGAGCCAAGAACTTGAGAGGAACCAACATCTTCCTTAACGAGGACTATTCGGAAGCTGTGCGCCAGAGGTGGAAAGAACTTGCTGCAGAACTCTGCTCTAAAGCTATATCCATACCCATTGGATGTGCTGACCATAATATAATGGCACATCTAGAAAAGCCAAATATCCAAACACTAGATCTAAAATAGTGTATAAAGATCATACAAAATGTTTTGTACATTACTGGGCATTCTGAAAAGTCAAAGTCAATTGATCAATAATATGATAATACTTTAAGAAAAAATATGTATTTTCAATTTACAATCTGTAGAAACAATGACATCGGAAAGGTTCAGAGCTTTTGTGAAACATCACAGCACAGTTGAAAAATATATGGCGTTAAGAGATAGATGGGAAGAGGTTGAATGGAGCTGAAGGTTGGTACTAATAACAATATACAGTGCCTTGCAAAACTATTCATCCCCCTTGGCGTTTTTCCTATTTTGTTGCATTACAACCTGTAATTTAAATGGATTTTTATTTGGATTTCATGTAATGGACATACACAGACTAGTCCCAACTGGTGAAGTGAAACAACCTGTTTCWAAAAAATAAAAAACAGAAAAGTGGTGCGTGCATATGTATTCTCCCCCGTTGCTATGAAGCCCCTAAATAAGATCTGGTGCAACCAATTACCTTCAGAAGTCACATAATTAGTTAAATAAAGTCCACCTGTGTGCAATCTAAGTGTCACATGTTCTGTCACATGATCTCAGTATATTTACACCTGTTCTGAAAGGCCCCAGAGTCTGCAACACCACTAAGCAAGCGGCACCATGAAGACCAAGGAGCTCTCCAAACAGGTCAGGGACAAAGTTGTGGAGAAGTACAGATCAGGTTTGGGTTATAAAAGAATATCTGAAACTTTGAACATCCCACGGAGCACGATTAAATCCATTATTAAAAAATGGAAAGAATATGGCACCACAACAAATCTTCCAAGAGAGGGCCACCCACCAAAATTTACGGACCAGGCAAGGATGTCATTAATCAGAGAGGCAACAAAGAGACCAAAGATAACCCTGAAGGAGCTGCAAAGCTTCACAGCAGAGATTGTCCATAAGACCACTTTAAGACATACACTCCACAGAGCTGGGCTTTACGGACGAGTGGCCAGAAAAAAGCCATTCCTGACAAAGCATGTGGGAGACTCTCCAAACATATGGAAGAAGGTACTCTGACCAGATGAGACTAAAATTGAGCTTTTTGGCTTTCAAGGAAAACGTTATGTCTGGCACAAACCCAACACGTCTCATCACCCCGAGAACACCATCCCCACAGTGAAGCATGGTGGTGGCAGCATCATGCTGTGGGGATGTTTTTCATCGGTAGGGACTGGGAAACTGGTCAGAATTGAAGGAATGATGGATGGTGCTAAATACAGGGAAATTCTTGAGTGAAACCAGCTTCAGTCTTCCAGAGATTTGAGACTGGGACGGAGATTCACCTTCCAGCAGGACAATGACCCCAAACATACTGCTTTAACTTCTCTAGGGTAGGGGGCAGCATTCGGAATGTTGGATGAAAAGCATGCCCAAATTAACTTCTCTAGGATAGGGGGCAGCATTTTCATGTTTGGATGAAAAGCATACCCACATTCAACTGCCAGCTACTCATCCCCAGAAGATAAAATATGCATATTATTAGTAGATTTGGATAGAAAAAACACTCTGAAGTTTCTAAAACTGTTTGAAGTATAACATAACTTATTTAGCAGGCGAAACCCAGAGGACAAACCATTAAGATTTTTTTTTTTTGAGGTCACTCTCTTTTCAATGGATTTTCATTGGGAATCCAGATGATTTTTAAGGGACCTTCTTGCAGTTCCTACCGCTTCCACTGGATGTCAACAGTCTTTAGAAATTGGTTGAGGTTATTCCTTTGTGTAATGAAGAAGTGATGAAGTTGATGAAGAAGGGGTGAATAGTTATGCACGCTGAAGTTTTCTGTTTCTTTTGTCTTATTTCTTGTTTGTTTCACAATAAACCATATTTTGCATCTTCAAAGTGGTAGGCATATTGTGTAAATCAAATGATACAAACCCCCCAAAATATCTATTTTAATTCCAGTTTGTAAGGCAACAAAATAGGAAAAATTCCAAGGGGGGTGAATACTTTCGCAAGCCACTGTAACCAATCTTAAACATACTGCGTCCGTAAAACGTATATAGGTTAGGAAGTTTTTTGAAAGAGTACAGTTTTAAAGATATGGCAAATGGAAATTAAACCGGATGGACACATCATAAATATGTGGGAGAGGTTGAGGGTAGAAGGACAAGAGTTAAAAACAAACTAAATAATACTATTGTAAAATAGACTGTGTCCATAAAATGTATATAGAATGTATAAGTTGGAAATACAGGCCTAAGCGTTGTTGTTCGCTAGTTTGCTCCAATTGGGGGAGGAGTGGTAGGGTTGGAGGGTAATAAAGGAAATATATATATTTTTTAAAGATACACTACTGATCAAAAGTTTTAGAACACCTTCTCATTCAAGGGTTTTTCTTTATTTGTACTATTTTCTACATTGTGGAATAATAGTGAAGACATCAAAACTATGATATAACACATATGGAATCATGTAGTAACCAAAAAAGTGTTAAACAAATAAAAATATAGTTTATATTTGAGATTCTTCGAACAGTCACCCTTTGCCTTGATGACATCTTTGCACACTCTTGGCATTCTCTCAACTACCTTCATGCATTTCAATTAACAGGTGTGCCTTCTTAAGTTCATTTGTGAAATGTATTTCCTTTTTAATGCATTTGAGCCAATATGTTGTGTTGTGATAAGGTAGGATGGGGATACAGAAGATATTTCTATTTGGTAAAAGACAAAATCCATATTATGGCGAGAACAGCTCAAATAAGCAAAGAGAAACGACAGTCCATCATTACTGTCAGTCAATACAAAACATTTCAAGAACTTGGAGAGTTTCTTCAAGTGCAGTCGCAAAAACCATCAAGCGCTATGATGAAACTGGCTCTCATGAGGACCGCCACAGGAATGAAAGACCCAGAGTTACCGCTGCTGCAGAGGATAAGATCATTAGAGTTACCAGCCTCAGAAATTGCAGCCCAAATAAATGTTTCACAGAGTTCAAGTAACAGAGGCATCTCATCATAAACAGTTCAGAGGAGACTGTGTGAATAAGGCCTTCATGGTTGAATTTCTGCAAAGAAACCACTACTATTTATTTATTTTTATTTAACCTTTATTTAACTAGGCAAGTCAGTTAAGAACAAATTCTTATTTACAATGAACAACACTACATACATAAAGAGAGACCTAAGACAACAACATAGCAAGGCAGCAACACATGACAACACAGCATGGTGGCAACACAACATGACAACAACATGGTAGCAACACAACATGGTAGCAGCACAAAACATGGAACAAACATTATTGGGCACAGACAACAGCACAAAGGGCAAGAAGGTACAGATAACAATACATCACGCAAAGCAGCCACAACTGTCAGTAAGAGTGTCCATGATTGAGTCTAAAGGACATCAATAATAAGAAGAGACTTGCTTGGGCCAAGAAACACGAACAATGAACAATAGACTGGTGGAAATGTGTCCATTTGAGATTTTTGGTTCCAACCGCCGTGTCTTTGTGAGATGAGGTGTTGTTGAACGGATGATCTCTGCATATGCTGGTGACACTGTCTGTGATTTATTTAGAATTCAAGGCACACTTAACCAGCATGGCTACCACAGCATTCTGCAGAGATACGCCATCCCATCTGGTTTGGGCTTAGTTGGACACACCTCCAAGCTGTGTAAGGGCTATTTGACCAAGAAGGAGAGTGATGTAGTGCTGCATCAGATGACCTGGCCTCCACAATCCCCGACCTCAACCAAATTGAGATGGTKTGGGATGAGTCAGACTCATCGTGAAGGAAAAGCAGCCAAAAAATGCTCAGCATATGTGGGAACTTCTTCAAGACTGTTGGAAAAGCAGTCCTGGTGAGGCTGGTTGAGAGAATGCCAAGAGTGTGCAAAGCTGTCATCAAGGCAAAGGGTGACTATTTGAAAAATCTCAAATATAAGCTATATTTTTATTTAACACTTTTTTGGTTACTACATGATTCCATATGTGTTATTTCATCGTTTTTATGGCTTCACTATTATTCTACAATGTAGAAAATAGTAAAACATAAAGAAAAACCTTTGAGTAGGTATTCTAAAACTTTTGACCGGTTGTGTAAATATATTTTCTATAACATATATGGGGGATTGGAAGTGATGCAGACAACTACATTGATGAAAGCTAGAATCGATTTGTAATATTAAAGCTGATCTACCCCCTAAAATAAAACATTTAAAGGTTTTGTACTGATTCCTATGTTAATGTTACAACAAATATTTATTGGTTTGATGTGTGTCATGGGGAGCATCTAGACGCTGCACTTGGATGCATTTATTACATTTGTTCTTTCAGTTATTGATAAGCACCTATTAAGAAACTGACTGTTAGAACTGTTAAGGCCCCGTGGATTGATGAGGAATTGAAAAGCTGTATGGTTGAGAGGGGTGAGGTAAAAGGAGTGGCAAATAAGTCTGTCTGCACATCTGATTTGCAAACTTACTGTAAATTGAAAAGTTATGTGACTAAACTGAACAAAAAGAAGAAGACACTTTATCATGAAACCAAGATAAATGACATAAAGTATAATGGAAAAATGCTTTGGAATACGTTAAATGAAATTATTATCAGAAAAACAAATTTAACTCCATCAGATGGGAAAATACTGAGAATGGTAGCAGACTATTACCACTCCTATTGTCATATCTTTATGACACTATCCAAAGGTTGTTTTGTCGTGATCACAAGAAACTCTATAAATAGGAGTGGACATACTGATGATAGATTGACAGTAGGGCTGAGGCAACAGAGCCCATGGTGGATCAACGTATCCGTTTTCATTTTGATAAGGGATTAACCCAGGCAGAAATTGCACTATGTCTGTCAGTTGTAGATGGCTTCCAGTGTTGGCTACAAGATAATCCAATTTTAAAGACATGTAAAAGTGTGGTTACACTACTATTTTAAATGGATTGAATGTGTAATGTTCAGTGCAAGGAAAGTTAATATTGAGGTCTGTGGTTGCAGACTAACAATGAAAGTTGCCCAAAGTTTACCAGACTATCAATACAAGTTTATTTTATTTTAATATTGTTAATAGTTTTAACAAGGAGATTGGCCTGTCGATATTATCAAAAACACAGTCACAAACAACAATTAACAAGTAGTACAGAAAAATATAAATAGTAAAACAGGTGAAGTGAATCACAGGTTGAGGTTTCTAAATAATCCAACAATTAAGGGTACTTGTAAGGGGTGCGTATCTGGTGGCCGGGAAGTCAGACGCAGGAGAGCAGAACTTGGTAATAGCCGGAGCCGTTTAATAGTAAAACCAACGGCATAAGAAATACAAAGTATGGGCACAATAACCCGACACGCACCAGTCAAACAAAATGTGCACAAGTACTTACAATAAACAATACCACACAAAGACATGGGGGGAATAGAGGGTTAAATACACAACACATAATGAGGGATATGAGAACCAGGTGTGTGGGAAAACGAGACAAAACAAATAGAAAATGAAAAATAGATTGGCGATGGCTAGAAGACCGTCGACCGCCGAACACCGCCCGAACAGGGAGAGGCATCGAATTCGACAGAAGTCGTGACAGTACTCCAACAGTGTATTTGTCTTTTTAGTGACAAATGGTGGGCAAAATGTTGTGGTGCTGAAGGACAGCTCTGCCATTCATCCAGTAATAAAAATCATCTCACTGACTAGACACATACTGTAATATGTATGCCATTGTTTGCCTTTTATTGCTGGAGCTTTGATAAGAAGGACCAGGCCTATACACTAGCACATGGCTACATAGAACAGATGTGTTCTAGTAAAAGGTCTTTGTAGAGTCTTACAGCCTTTGGTCCACTATGACACTGCTGTCAATCTATCATCTATCATCAATATGTTCACTCCTAATTATAGAGCTTATCTGGTGATCTCGACAAAACAACCTTCATGAGAGTGATCTCGACATTACAAGGGGATAATTGTTATATTCATATCTCCTCTCTGAACTTACGTAGTTCTTGTCTATTAACCTCACTAGGGTATGCTACCGTCCCACCTCGTCAACAGCCAGTGAAACTGCAGGGCGCCAAATTCAAAACAACAGAAATACCATAATTTAAATTCCTCAAACATACAATTATTTTACACCATTGTAAAGATACACTTGTTGTAAATCCAGCCACAGTGTCCGATTTCAAAAAGGTTTTACGACGAAAGCACACCAACCGATTATGTTAGGTCAGAGCCAAGTCACAGAAAAAGACAACAAAAAAAAAGACAGCCATTTTTCCAGCCAAAGAGAGGAGTAACAAAAAGCAGAAATAGAGATAAAATTAATCACTAACCTTTGATGATCTTCATCAGATGACACTCATAGGACTTCATGTTATACAATACATGTATGTTTTGTTCGGTAAAGTTCATATTTATATCCAAAAATCTGAGTTTAGGCGGGACGCAACTGTCTCACTTGGCAAAAAGACAGAGAAAATGCAGAGCGCCAAATTCAAATTAATTACTATAAAAATTACTATAAAAATCTAACTTTCATTAAATCACACATGAAAGATACCAAATTAAAGCTACACTGGTTGTGAATCCAGCCAACATGTCAGAATTCAAATAGGCTTTTCGGCGAAAGCAAACGATGCTATTATCTGAGTTAGCACCATTGTAAACAAAGAGAGAGAAGCATATTTCAACCCTGCAGGCACGACACAAAACGCAGAAATAAAAATATAATTCATGCCTTACCTTTGACGAGCTTCTGTTGTTGGCACTCCAATATGTCCCATAAACATCACAAAATATCTCAAAGGTTACCTGTAAACTTTGCCAAAGAATTTCAAACTACTTTTGTAATACAACTTTAGGTATTTTTTTACGTAAATAATCGATAAAATTGAAGACGGGATGATCTGTGTTCAATACAGGATTAAAACCAACTGTAGCTAGCTTTCTGGTCATGCGCTTCTAACAAACAGGACACTTCGAGTGACCCTCCTTCAAGATAGCCGTACTTCTTCATTACACAAAGGAATAACCTCAACCAATTTCTAAAGACTGTTGACATCCAGTGGAAGCGGTAGGAACTGCAAGAAGGTCCCTTAGAAATCTGGTTTCTCAATGAAAATTCATTGAAAAGAGAGTGACCTCAAAAAAAAAAATCTGAATGGTTTGTCCTAGGGGTTTTGCCTGCTAAATAAGTTATGTTATACTCACAGACATGATTCAAACAGTTTTAGAAACTTCAAAGTGTTTTCTATCTACATCTACTAATACTATGCATATCTTATCTTCTGGGGATTAGTAGCTGGCAGTTTAATTTGGGCATGCTTTTCATCCAAAATTCCGAATGCTGCCCCCTACCCAAGAGAAGTAAATTTTCTGAATTATTTCATGTTTTGAGTGGACCCCAGGAAGAGTAGCTGCTGCTATCGGGATCGTAATAAAATACCAAATACCACTCTAACCATTTAGATGTGTAAACTTGCTCTTACAGAGAACTCTCCTCTTTATCTACGAAACATTTTCTTACTCAACATCAGACACTCGGAGGGTTGCGTATACAGTAGCTATAACCAAAAATATGTATCCCTGTTGTCATCATTCTATGAAACGTAGCAAGTCTCGGACACCTTTTCTCACATATTTCTCATAAATTGATATATGAACCATGAATTCTGCTCTGTATCAAAGAATTCTGCAGGAGAATGTCAGGCCATCTGTGAGCTGAAGCTGAAGCACAGCTGAATCCAGAAAATGATCCAAATCACACAATGAAGTCTACATGAAAATGGCTCAAAAGCAACAAATTTGAAGTTTTGGAATGGTGTAGTCAAAGTCCAGACCTAATCCCAATTGAGATGTTGTGGCAGAACTTGAAACGAGCAGTTCATGCTTGAAAACACACAAATGTTGCTGAGTTAAAGCTGTTCTGCATGGAAGAATGGGCCACAATTCCTCCACAGCGACATTAGAGACTGATCAACAACTACAGGAAGCATTTGGTTGGAGTCATTGCAGCTAAAGGTGGCACAGCCAGTTATTGAGTGTAAGGGGGCAATTACTTTTTCACACAGGGGCATTGTGTCACGATCGTCTTTACGTGAATGAGTGGACCAAGGCGCAGCGTGAGAGAAATACATCTTCCTTTTATTAGACGAAGACGTAACACGAAACGAAACACTCTTACAAAACTAACAAAACAATAAACGACCGTGAAGCTATAAACGAAAGTGCACACACAAGCTACTAACGTTCAACATAGACAATTACCCACAACAGCCTAATGCCTATGGCTGCCTTAAATATGGCTCCCAATCAGAGACAATGAAAGACAGCTGTCTCTGATTGAGAACCACTCAGGCAACCATAGACATACCTAGACACCTACACTGAACACAACCCCATAAATTCTACCAAAACCCCCTAATACAATACAACCACCCAATACGAGACAAATACACACAAACATCCCCCATGTCACACCCTGACCTAACTAAAATAATACAGAAAACAAAGATAACTTAGGCCAGGGCGTGACACATTGGGTGTTGCATAACTTTGTTTATGAAATAAATGAAATAAGTATGTGATTGTTGTGTTATTTGTTCACTTAGGTTCCATTTATCTAATATTAGGTGTTGATTGAAGATCTGATAACATTCAGTATCAAAAATATGCAAAAGTAGAGAACATTTGAAAATGGTCAAATACTTTTCACATCACTGTATTTCATAGTTCTGAATGAATTGATGACTTGATGTTCAAACAACCCCCATTTAAAATGCCCTATTACCGCACTACCCAAATCTGCATTTTGTAATACTATTATCTCAAAGCCATTACCTTTCGACACCCCTGATAAGTAAATTGAAAACTACTGTAAGTAGCTAGAGGCTCTAAAATGTGTATTGTGGAGAGACTGTTTGTGCTAAAGTATGAGCATACCAAAGACTACAAGGGAGATAAATACACGTTTTAGTTCAACAAATCTCATTCACATCTGAAGCTATTATTCATGTATCAGGGATTCAATATGAATGTCTACGTTGGTCAAGGGACTACACCTGCCTTAGATTGATATCAAGATGGTTTCTCTCAGTTGTTATATGCTGCAAAATTAATCATGCACCTAACTAAATACATATGGTAGCTAAGTGTGATAAATCGACATGGATGGTCTAAAAATGTAACATCTTTTACCTTCTCTAGAGTCCAATTTGATGTTAAGAATTTGAAGTATAGATTTATAATCCTAATAACCATCTGCTTTAGCTACCTGTCTGCTGTCAAATCCACAGCTCCCTGCTTTAATGACATCGAAAGCAATATCACACATGATCAGTCATTTAAAATAGTTTGTCATGCGTGTTATCATGAGTGAGTCGATTTAAATTGGGTAATTCCACGACCATAGAGTAATTGTAATCAGACAATGGCATGGCAGGGACAGATACAGGGGAATAGAAAGCTATAAGCTGAAATTGATCAACGTGACCTTGGGCTGGTTGAAGCAGGTCTGCTGTAAGTGCTAATAGCATACAACTTGTGGACCTGTTGTATCCAACATGTTGTGCAAACCCTTTGGAGTAAGTGTGATGCTCAGTGATGCTATAGGGTCAAACGTTATATGGGGATATCAGAGAAGATGGCTGCAAATGTCATTGGGAAAGCATTAAAAACAGAACTTGAACTCAGATTTGGGAATTTAAAATATATATAGAAAAATTCCCTGTACTGCCTTCTGTTGTCCATAATTGTCAATATACTTGTCTCTCATTTCCCTACTCTTTTGACAAGGAAATTAGATATATGAACATGTACCGTAACATCCATCATCTGTACTACTTCTACTTCAGTTAGGATAACCATATGTCTAGTCCAGCTGTGCATACAGGACATTCCTAAAAGTTTCCAATACATATTTCATGGATAACTTGTCACGACTTCTGCCGAAGTCGGTCCCTCTCCTTGTTCGGGCGGCGTTCGGCGGTCGACGTCACCGGTCTTCTAGCCATCAACGCTCCACTTTTCATTTTCCATTTGTTTTGTCTTGGTTTTCCAAGACTAAATGTATATATCCCTCTGTTCCCCCCATGTCTGTGTGTGGAATTGTTTGTTTGTTACGTGTGGTTCGCATCAAGCAGGTTTGCACCGGGTATGTGTTTGACCCATGTGTTTTGTTTATTGTACCGTTTGTGTACTTTGGGCGTTATCGCTGTTTTCCTTGGGCATGAATAAAGTGCGCCTGTTATCACCCATCTCTGCTCTCCTGCACCTGACTTACCTTCAACCAGTTGCGCGCATCGTGATATAACTACTTTATTTCCATCTGACAAACGAGTTAGGATCTCATTGTCGTTAAATAAATGGAAAAACATTTCCCCTAAGAGTTAGAGCATTATTTTTTAACAAATTAACATAAACCATAATAAATGTTTCACATGCACATATACACTGTAGTTTTTGCATACAGTTGTGACATAATTCAACATTGCATCCATGCTTTATCAATATTACAGCCAAAGTCTTGACTATTGAGTCACAGAAGTCCCCTAATGTGACCGACCAGACGGCCTGTCTCTCTCCTTGGAGAGTGTCTCTGAGACCTGTGGCATGTCTCCCCCTCTAGCCTCCAGCAGTCCAGCTTCATCTAGCCTGCTGAGTAGTTTTTAGGGCCCAGCCAGGGGGATGACAGGGCACTGGGTAATAGGACATTCACCCTCCTCTCCTCTCAAAGGACCCCAGGAAGTTGTGGTATTAGCTTTTGTGTGTTGTCCATCAGTAGCGATGCTCCTCCATCTCTCTATAGTCTACCAGTCCTCCCCAGAGAGCTTGAGACCAGGTTTAATAGTGGGCTGTCATGCCTCTTTGTCCATCCTCTATCTTAGAGGAGAGATTACCTCCTCTCTATTGGCTGCTACCTTCTATGAGTTATTCAATGCTTAATTATATATCTCTGTGACCTCATTATTGAATTATTCCTGAAACTCCTGAAAGCATCCTTATGATAGGCTAAGCTTCCATGATATCTGATCATAGCTGACTGGGTCCCGAACTCCAACAGATATGATTCAATTATTTGAATATGGTAGAGATAAGATGATGAAGCTTCAAAACAAATCGCATATCGATGCTAATCTCAAATTCGGGGGATAAAATAGAGTACTCACTACCTTACCCTATCCCACCCAGTCCTTAAAAGTCTCTTAATAGTCTCACAGCCATGTGGATGCATTTTATCCCCTTGTTGTACATATATATAATTCATTTATTCTTTAAGTTTCTGGCCTGAACCTCAATTCCAATATTGTGTGAGCCATGAAGTCAATTAACATGAGTAATGGCCAGGCCCACAAAATGGGGCAACTATCTCCTAATCATGGTGCAGAAAAGGGTCAAGGCTGTTACACATGCTAATACAATATTATCCTCTGTGAAAACATTAGGAAATGTAAGCTCTTTGTACTATAAACCAGCCCACAAATCAACTGAACAAAAACACTAAATATTTTGTTAGCAAAACTGATTTACCCAATAATGTATTGCCCCCCACCCTGGACATTTAATAAATCATAATCTAATAATGATTTATGGCAGATTATCATAGGGGAATGGTATGAGGCATGTCTCTTGAGGAATGTAAGGGTGTTGATTGAAACTGTGGAGATGTGTTGCAGCAATTGGTCTTGGGAGGGAGTAGTGCGGCTAGCTTGGCCAGTCTGTAACCTCACTCTCCCCCTTACAGCATGGTCCTGCAGGCAGGCAGCTAGCCATCTGACAGGCCTGCTGTTAGTTAGTTGATACATGAAGGTGTGTAGTGCAGAATGCTTATCAGATACCTGTCTGAAGGATAGGGAAGCCTAATTAAAGGATAGGGAGGTGTAGATACAGTCACACCAATTCCATAAATGGGTGAAGTCTCCTCACAATGTCAGCCCATCTTCTGCTTGTTTGGTGCACCAGCAAAATGCTTTCTGTTAAAAGCAGAGAGAGGAAGTAGCAAGCAATACTTTTCTGCAAATGTGTTTGTAATGTCGTCATGTTCTTGTCGCAACTGCACTTTCAAACTCTTCTAGGTATCTATTGTTGTAAAGTTATAGCATGACTTCCAAAAGCCACCTCTTAAGTAATGGCCTTAAGAAAATAATCAGTAGCTAGCTGCTGGAAAAACTCTGCTGCCGTGACTTGAAGACAACATGCAAAGTATAGGCAAGGAGACTGTGACCTCACGCTCTTAGAAAAAAGGGTTCCAAAAGGGTTCTTCAGCTGTCCCCATAGGAGAACCCTTTTTGGTTCCAGGTAGAACCCTTTTTGGTTTCATGTAGAACCATCTGTGGAAAGGGTTCTACATAGAACCCCAAAAGGTTATACCTGGAACCAAAAAGGGTTCTCCTATGGGGACAGCCGAAGAACCCTTTAGGATCTAGATAGCACCTTTTTTTTGTAGTGTAGGCAACACAATACACATCTTAGAGAATAACATCCAATAATGAAATGGATCACTTTGGTGACCAGAAAGGGTTGGCTTCTTCCCTGGGGAATTAGAATTGAATCCCTGAACCTGCATGCACCTCCTTAGCCAATCAGCTTATTTTCCATTGAATGAGCTGCATTTTACATAGTAATTTATGGTCATTTGTAGCAGGAAGTTGAGCAATGTAGGGAAGAGAAAAACAGTGCAGTGCTGGTCACTGCTGAGACTGAGACACCTCGTTCTCACAGTAGGGAGCGGTGGACAGGCTTCATGCTGGTCACCAGCAGTAGCCCACGGTACTACCACCCCGCTGTGACCGTAATGAGACAAGTCGACCTGCCGCTGGGAGAGGCGGTAATTACAGAGGCACTGTTCTCTACTCCTCCAGCCCCCAACTCCCTCTCTCTTTATTTAATTATCTCTATTACCTCTTTCAGAAAGCCTTCTCTTTCACTCTCTCGCAAACTGTCTCTCTCTATTTCTCAATTTCCCTCGCTCACTCTCCCCCCTTCTCTCTCCCCTCTCTCTCTACCCCCTATACTCTCCCTCATTCTCCCTCTGCCTCTGTCTCTTTCTCTCCCTCCCCCTCCTGCATCCAGCTGACAGGAGTTCTTTACACTCTATGCATTCACACATTATCAAGTTGTGACTTTCTTTGGGTTGGTCTTCAGAATCTTTAACATCAGTCCTCACAGAAATGGAAAATAGCTTTGTCTGTGTGAAGGTTTACTAAGGGTTGACATTAACTCCCAGTCAATTGATGTGAATCCACAATTACATGAATATCATGTTCAATATCATCCTACTATCAATATCCTATATTACTTTTACATTATTTCATAACTTAATTGACAGTAGGCTTATTTAACATGGTATTGCTTTAGTGAGAACGTTTCAAGGTATTGTTATTTATTAACATGCATGCTCTTTCCAATCGTTTGAATAATAGTTGGTTAAAGGGAAATCTTGTTATTTTCAAAGCTATGGTCGATAGCTGCAAATCCCAATAAAAAGCCAACACTGTTTTATGACCACCTTTAATTTTCACAATGTTGGTGAGATTCACTGCATCAGCTATTTCAAATGTACATGCGTGGAACTTCCAAACTGCTTACAGTCACATATCCACATAGTACGTTCATAGAAAAGTGAGTTGCTCACAAGGATTATGAAAATATTACTTTTGTAAAGTGGGTTTTAGAATTGCTGTGAAAGACAGATTTGCATTATTATAGTTACCATTGGCTCTGTGAGGTCTTGAATAGATATGACCCATAACTCAATATTTTTTATTCACTTGGCAGGGTTATTCAAAGGGCATTTAATTTTGGGCAATATTTCATGGTCATCTGAACAGACTCTGTAATCTTTATTATTTTGCCATGGCAGACCTTTTGTAATATATTATGACTAATTTACTCTGGGAGAGAGAACTTGGCACTGGCCAGGCAAGCAAAGTAGACTGCCTTTCAAAGTAGGCTGCCTCTCAAATGGACGCCATGGTAACCTAACCTTCACATGGAACTACATCTCTGTTTAGGTTTAGAGAGAGACAAAATTAAATTGAAAACATTCAACTGTTTTTGAATGTTCAGTTTCCTAGTAGATGTTTTTATTTTTATTGACCACACAGGCAGTATTGAAACATCATATCTTTGCTTTTTATTCACAGTGGTAATGGATTGAAACTTTTAGAGTACTGTCATTCCAAGTCCAAAATGTTTTAGTTTGTGTGTTTAATTGGCAAAACATAGGCTATTGGATGCAGGGGCGCAACTTGATTTTAGAATTAGGGGGGACATGGGTCTTTGAAAAAAAAAAAAAATCCAGTAGGATAAACAATCCAAACAGCCTACCCAACCACTCGGAGGCGTCCGCATGGTCCTAAAGCACACCATTGACTAGTTTTGTATCACATGCCAATGATAAAACTGTGTGGGACAAAAATGCCATTTCAGAATGGCAGGTCCCCCCCGTCCCCAGTGAAAGTTGCACCCCTGATTGGATGTGATTACAAATTGCAGACATTCTGTTTAGGAAACCGTGTGGTGTTTTTCCTGGTGATTGTGCTGCAATAATGTCGTATCTCATGAAATTACAGCTCCCATGATAAATCTAGCTTCACATCCCAGATGTTTCCTGCAGAGAGGAGTGGCTGATGCTCTTTTTCCAAAGTTGTATTAAACTTTTCTAAGATATTACATAATATCCAGATAATGTGTGCTTACACATAAGCAAAAACACGAGCAAACCGCATGCAATGTTGTCATTAATGCCACAGTAATAACATCTGGATTCTGTCAGACTGTAAATGGGAACAGCTTCTCCCTTTTCTGTCTAGATAACACATTCATCAAAAACTGTAACAATATTAAAGTACACACAAACACACACACACACACAAAACAATGTCATAGGCATTCAGCGATTCCAAACAACTCTTCACTCCATAATCAAGTGTGAAATTGAACTGTCACTACACAGTGATTGTGCTGGCTTATCCTTGCCAGGAGAAGCAGCTCACATGAAGCTTGATAAACCTCTAGTCAACACAATACTCCTGACACTGACATATTATAAATGCCAGTCAGGTCTCAGCCCTCCCATACAACCATTTACAACCATTTTATTTGACATAATACTGAAAAATGTATCCACATACATCAATCAAATCAAACAATCAAATGTATTAATAAAGCCCTTTTTACGTCAGCTGATGTCACAAAGTGCTATACAGAAACCCAGCCTAAAACCCCAAACAGCAAGCAATGCAGATGTAGAAGGTGTGTGTGGCCGTATCATTTGGATATCCGGGTGTCCACTGAAAAGGAGAGAGCACAATAGTGAGACAATCTTAGGAGAAGCCAAGGTGAGCGTTGAGAGGTCGTCTAGGCCTGACCTAGATTAGAATAGAGCAAAGGAGGAAGGTTAGCGCTGCCATATTGAACAGGGACAGCAGTCACGTGTGCTGTGAGTGGTGTCTGTCTGCAGCACATTACGCTTTTGATCCATTGTCCCCCTGTGAAATATATTTTAAAGTGTCATCTGTTTCTTGTCCCACCGTTCTTATTTCACGGGTGAATTCACCCAGTTTGTCACTGGCTAGTGAATATACCACTGGGCCAAGAGAGAGATGGGAAACAGAGAGAAATGTCATGGCTGACATGGAACACCACTCAAAACAGGGTCAAATTCATGATCCGACAAATGTCTTGTTTTGACAATGTTAAATATATTATCATTATGACAATAGATGATTTAGACCAGTGGGGGCACAGGGTCCCCAATTTGTATTTATTTATTCTAATCTATTATAAGAATTATTATTTWAAAAAAGTGTTTTATTTTATTTTAAGGAACTCAGTCCAGCTTTAAACTTACTCTTGAAAGTTGTAATAGTAGAATGCACAAGGTGCAATTTCAAACTTGGGTAGTGCATCATCAGTTCCTCTTGTCATGTTAGTCATTAATGTTTTTTAATTTAGTTTTTTTTAACTCATATATATTGTTGTAATTTTTTTGTCACTCCAATATCACATGAATACACATTAGACATGGCAAAATTTATAGAATTGCAAGAAAAATTGCAACATTTTCTTTGCACACCATGAGAAAATGTGTAGAATTGCAGGAAATAAGCTTAACACCTGCAAAATTCTCTCCACCAACAGTTTGTGGCATGAACAGTGCATGTGGCAGTAGAAATAGAAAAGGTTTGGGAACCCCTGATTTAGGCAGTGTTGATCAGCCTTCCATCATACTGTATGTTGTTGACTATGATATAATAACCTGTGTTCTCAGACAAGGTAAATGAATCTCTTGTCAGTCTTGTCATTGTGGTAGTTAGAGACAACGAGGGGAAAGACGTATGATTATGTCATCTCCTGCTAAGCCACCAGGGTGAATGGAACGCTGCACTGTAGCTCCAAATTAATTGTGACATTTAAAAGTCAGAGGAAAATAAGACGCTTGCATTAATGAGCCATGGGAGTTCCGATGGTTTCTAGTCGCCTCATGACTCTTACTGCAATGCTAGTGCTTCTGGGATTCTTGGAGGGCGAAGAGTACTGGCTTTTATATCGCTTTATATCAATGTTGTGGAAGATAGTTTATGCACGGCAGATCTGATGCCCTTCCCTTGATGCATTTTCAATAACAGGTATAATGACACTACCGATTAGTTCAAAGTGGCAATATGTAACTTTTTGGGTTACCTGACCAAATTCACATAGAAAAGTGAGTTATAGATCTGTAATTCTACTTGAAAGCAAATCAAGTAAATGTTGTCACATGCGTTGAATACAACCTTTCCGTGAAATGCTTACTAACAAGTCTTTAACCAACAATTCAGTTCAAGAAATAGAGGTAAGAAAATATTTACTAAATAAACTAAAGTAAAATGTTTTAATAAAATCAAAAAGTAACACAAGAAAATTACATAACAATAACGAGGCTATATACAGGGGGTATCGGTACAGAGTCAATGTGCGGGGGTACAGGTTAGTCAAGGTAATTTGTAAAGTGCTATTGCATAGACAATAAAAAGTGAGTGGCAGCAGTGTAAAAACAAAGGGGGGGGGTAAGTAGTCCGTGTGGCCATTTGATTACTTGTTCAGCAGTCTTATGTCTTGAGGGTAGAAGCTGTTAAGGAGCCTTTTGGTCCTAGACTTGGCGCTCAGGTACCGCTTGCCGTGCAGTAGCAGAGAACAGTCTATGACTTGGGTGACTGGAATCTTTGACAATATTTGGGGCCTTCCTCTGACACTACCTTGACCCCAGTGATGTCCTGGACCATGCACACTAGCCTTTGTAGCGCTTTACGGTCAGATGCCTAGCAGTTGCCATACCAGGCGGTGATGCAACCGGTCAGGATGCTCTCGATGGTGCAGCTGTAGAACTTTTTGAGGATCTGGAGACCCATGCCAAATCTTTTCAGTCTCCTGAGGGGGAAAATGTGTTGGCATGCCCTCTTCACAACTGTCTTGGTGTGTTTGGACCATGCTAGTTTGTTGGTGATGTGGACACCAAGGAACTTGAAACTCTCTACCCGCTCCACTTCAGCCCCGTCAATGTTAATGGGGGCCTGTTCGGCCCTCCTTTTCCTATAGTCTACGATCAGCTCCTTTGTGTTGCTCACCTTGAGGGAGAGGTTGTTGTCCTGGCACCACACTACCAGGTCTCTGATCTCCCTCCCTTTAGGGTGTCTCATCGTTGTCGGTGATCAGGCATACTATTGTGTGTTGTCAGCAAACTTAATGATGGTGTTGGAGTCGTGTTTGGCCATGCAGTCGTGGGTGAACAGGGAGTACAGGAGAGGATAGAATTATGGTCAGGTGGTCTACAGTAAAGGTGGTCTAGAGTTTTTTCCCCCCTCTGGATGCACATGTGACATGCTGGTAGAAATTAGGCAAAAGGGATTGAAGTTTGCCTACATTAATTGGAGCCCCGCTTCTGGATGAGCATTTTCTTGTTTGCTTATGGCCTTATACAGCTTGTTGAGTGCGGTCATAGTGCCAGCATCGGTTTGTGGTGGTAAATAGAGTCTAAGAATAATATAGATGAGAACTCTCTTGGTAGATAGAATACCTCATGATAAGCTGTAGATCACACTAACTCAGGCAAGCAATACCCCGAGAATTCTTTAATAGTAGACATTGAGCACCAGCAGTTTTTGACAAATAGACACACACCCCCGCCCCTTGTCTTACCAGACGTACTTGCTCTGTCCTGCCGATGCACAGAGAAGTCAGCCAGCTCTATATTATTCTTGTCATCATTTAGCCACTTCTCGGTGAAAAATAAGATATTACTGTTTTTAATGTCCCGTTGGGTATCTCAGTGAAACATAAGATATTAAAGTTTTTAATGTTCTGTTGGTAGGATAGTCTTAATCGTAGACCGTCCAGTTTGTTTTCCAGTGATTGCATGTTGGCCAATAATACGGAGGGTACTGGTGGTTTACCTACTCATCGGCACATTCTTACAAAGGCACCCCGCCCTCCTCTCTCTTTTTCTTCGTCTTTTCTTCACGTGAATGACGGGGATTTGGGCCTTGTCTCGACAAAGCAGTATATCCTTTGGTTCCGACTTATTAAAGAAAAATGATTGTCCAGTTTGAGGTGAGTAGTCGCTCTTCTGATGTTCAGTTGCTCTTTTCGGTCATAAGAGATGGCATTAAAATGATGTACAAAATGAGTTACAAACAATGTGAATTTTTTWAAATAATAAAACAGTTGGTTAGGAGCCCGTAAAACGGCAGCCATCCCCTACGGCACCATTATTACAAACAACTAAGAAGCAGTGATTCATCTAAGAAGCAGTAGATATGTTCTATGTGTGTTATTTCTATGCTTCCCTTAAGTTTTTTTTTTTTTTACTTTCGGTTTTGTACACCAGCTTCAAACACAATATTTTTTATTAGGGGAAAAATACTTCACAGCGGTTTAGATGGTACAACGATTCTCTACACTATACTATCTTATTTTGTCACATAAACTGAAATTATGCAAACTATTCGAATTTTAGCAACCAGGAAATAGCGAAGCAATTTTGATATTGTGATGATTGTGTCCCTTGAGCTGAAAAAAGTTAGATCATAATAAGATGCCTCTAGTCCAGAACTGTGAACCTTTAAAGCAAGATACTAATCTTGATTTGTAATTAATTATAGGATTAATTACATCAATCGAGGTTCTCTTCTGACAAACAGTCTTCTAGGACAGATGGGTAAGTTATTAAAGTGAATTCTCATTTAAACTTATTTTTGAAGCCCCATGAAAGTCCACAATTGATTATGTATGCTCTCAGAGATGAGCCAGCTCAGCTGATCTTGGTAAATCAGTCAATCTAGCAAAAACATCCCCGCTATTATTCATGGTGCTCCAGTCATTAGGGGTTACACTTCAGATGTTCACTACATACCTGCTCACTTGCTCTGTCAAAAGACTGACTACAGAATGAAGAGAAGGSYTGTGTCCTAAATGGCACCCTATTCCTTATAGAGTGCACAACTTTTAACAAGTCCTCATAGGATGTATGATGTAAGGAAGAGAGTGCCATTTGGAACACAGACAAGAAAACGGGTTATCATAAAGTCTTGGCTCAGTCAAAGGACACTGAATCAAAATAGCTCATTAGGACCACTGGAATAGAAAATAGGAACCTCTAACAAACATTGAGTTGGATTCTGAACCTACTCCAGTGATACATCACTGATGAATCATGAATAAGTGCCTAAAAATCAAACCTAGGTACTCTCACATTGTTCAAAGCATCTATATTCCTGTTTGAAGAGTGATTGTGTGACCTCAATTATAGCGAGCTACATATTAACTAGGGCCAATTTGCAGTTAGATTCAGCGCACATTTAGATTAGAAAATAAACTCTTTACTCTCTGGTTGTGTTAAATTAAACCAACATTATGGCACTGTTTGTTTTTGAAAGCCTGGGCTCTCATTGTTCTGTCATTGAGGTGATGAGATAAGAGGAACAATGCTTATCTGTAAAAGTACATGGTCGATCGCTGGACCTCTGCTGATAATGTCACACACGTCAGACTGGGTGTCTTCACAAGCCTCTCTTGCAAACCCTATCTTCTCCTCCTCTGCCTCTGAATGACTGCCTAGAGATACTGGATTGTTTGTGTAATAATGATGGTTAGGAGGAAGGAGAGTTGTGCAAGGCAATTCTATTGATGTCTACTGCAATGGCGGTCGCTGCCGTTTAAGATGAGGGAGGACAATATTTTTTGGGGTGAGCATGGCCTTATTTCTATTACAATATATTGGATGATTGACATTAATATTCCATTCACCCAGTTCAATCTAACATCGATAGGTTTAGGCTACTACATGATACTGAAATTTTCCCTATACCCATCATGAGGTTGCTATAACCTAACCTATGGATGAAAGTTTACAACGTAGGTGCACAGGTCAAGAGAACAATTTGAGTAATCAAGGTGACAGGCAGTGACACATTCAATACCGCCTTGCAAACTCTTGCATGCATCTAGCTGATCTAGGGTGTAATCATTAGTCCARCAGTTGCAAATGAGAGTTTCTATTAGACAAATTCTGGTATGTTTCGTTCCGTTTGCTTCCATTTAAGAAACATTTTTCAACAGAATCGGCGGAATGAATACACCCCTGATCACATGCAAACACAGTTCACTTTCATAGCAGTGACATGCAAACAGCATGATCACATTTCTTCTTGTATAACTCCTTCTCGCATTTACGCGATCTCCTCCTCTCAAATGTTCCCTTCRCTTGTGGACTTCAGTGCACAACACATCAGCTGTCTGTGACCAGGCAAAAAAACACTTCATATCATAACCGCTAACCACTACACACAGCCTACATCGTTGTCACCATATTAGCTAACATCATAGTTAAAATAGCTACTAGAACTAACACATTAGTAAACCCGCTACAATCATGCAGTACAGTGTACAGTCAGCAAGCAGTTTAGCAGTTACACCAGCGGCCCGGTGGCAATAAMTTAATAAAACCAAAAGCTTACCTGGACTTGTAAGAGTTCCAGTATTGGATAGCCATAGCCAGCTAGCTAACATAGTGTCTCTCTCTCTGTTTGAGCTGGGTCTTTTAGTAGGCTAAACTAGCTAGCTGCGTTCACTAGCTAAATAAGTGAACACAGCTAGCTTCTCCTTCATTTTTGAAGAAATAAACGTTTTCAAAACTGTTCAACTATTGTATTTCTCTCTCTTTCAGTCAGCTACTCACCACATTGTATGCTCTGCAGTGCTAGCTAGCTGTAGCTTATGCTTTCACTACTAGATTAATTATTTGATCCTTTGATTGGGTGGACAACATGTTTGTTCATGCTGCAAGAGCTCTGATAGGTTGGAGGACATCCTCTGGAAGTTGTCATAATTACTATGGAAGGGGGTGAGAACCATGAACCTCCTAGGTTTTGTATTGAAGTCAATGTACCCAGAGGAGGACGGAAGCTAGCTGTCCTCTGGCTACACCATGGTGCTACCCTACAGAGTGCTGTTGAGGCTACTGTAGACCTTCATTGCAAAACAGTGTGTTTTAATCAATTATTTGGTGAAGTGAATATTTGTATTATAGTTTTATCAAAAAAGGATAACTTAATGTTTCACTTTAAATTTTTCTGAAACTGACTGAGGACGATGGTCCTCCCCATCCTCGTCTGAGGAGCCTCTACTGGTGTACTGTATACCTTTTCTGTTGGATCATATGGAAATATTCAGTTACTGAAAAAATAAATGTGGCTTTTGAAAATACATGCAAAGAAAAACAGGTTGGACTACAATGGATTGAGCTTGCCTCTGATGTGTTCTCATGGAATTATTGTCAGTTATATTGTAGTTACAGGCGATTGAAGGTGAGAGGGTGTCTTTCAAAGACATTTGATAGTCAAATACTTGACTGTCACAGCCACCAGTAGAAGATGTAATGTCTGTCGTTACTTTTTTTTTGTTAGTGTAAGTGACGTCGGGTCCTGGTGTCGCTACCGAAGCAACTGAGGATGCCTCAGCTGGCTCGCCAGGCTTCCATGTCTCAGCCGGCACGTCAGGTTTACAAGACCCGGTTGGCCCATCAAGCGTCCATTACCGAGTCTACCGAGGATTCCTCAGCTAGCTCGACAGGTTCATAAGACTCGTTAGGCTCGGCATGCTCCCATGCCTCAGCCGGTTCGTCAGGCTACCCCGCYCCAGCCGGCTCGACAGGTTCACGCGCCTCTGCAGAAGCGACCGACCCGCTCCTGTTCCCCGAGACCGTCCCTCTGGTCRGCGTCCTGCGGCTGGAGCTGTGCGTCAGGGAGGGGGTACTGTCACGTATACTTCCTCTCCGGCGCTCGAGATCATCAGGCTACTCATTATTACGCACACCTGTCACCATTGTTACGTGCACTAGCGCCTCATCAAACTCACCTGGACTCCATCATCTGCCTGATTACCTTCCCTATATATGTCACTTCCTTTGGTTCTTTCCCTAGGCGTTATTGTTTCTGTTCCTTTGTTTCATGTCTGTACGCTAGTCGTGGTTCTTGTTTTGTTCCTTGTGTTATTTATTATTAAAAGTCACTCCCTGAACTTGCTTCCCGACTTCCAGCGTACACGTTACACACAGGCAAAAACCTAGAGCCTGGTTCAGTCTGCTTTCCACCAGACACTGGGAGATGAATTCMCCTTTCAGCAGGACAATAACCTAAAACACAAGGCCAAATCTACACTGGAGTTGCTTACCAAGAAGACAGTGAATGTTCCTGAGTGGATGAATTACAGTTTTGACTTAAAACTGCTTGAAAATCTATGGCAAGTCCTGAAAATTGTTGTTTAGTAATGATCAACATCCAATTTGACAGAGCTTGAACATTTTCTTAAATAATTTTGGCAATAGACTTACCCAGAAAGACTCACAGCTGTAATCACTTCCAAAGGTGCTTCTATAAAGTATTGACTCAGGGGTGTGAATACTGTTTTAACTTTGTCAATATGGAGTATTGTGTGTGGGTATAGCATGTACAGTATGTACCCACAGCAAACAGAGGAAGGTACCGTATGTGCGGATRTATTGTGATGAAAGGTGGGGTGTGTGTTTTTGTGTTTGGAAAAGTGTGGAGTTAAGTGAGTGAAAAAGGATAATGGTTGCAAATCCCGGAGCCCATATTTGTTTGTGAGCAGGGCTTGTGAAAGAGAGCTTTCAACTGTGCAGATATGGGATATACATTTTAAAATAAATTATAAACATAGGTTATTTATTTTTTGTCCTATCATGATGGAATGGTCCCCAACCCTATACCCTAGACACCCATCTGAGCCACCCATACACTAAGGAGAAGTCCTTATCTGTTGTATGGGCCAACTGTAAGTAACCTATAAGCAGCCAAATCAGAAAGATGAATGCGGTCGGAGACCTACTAAAGCAGCACCGCCCCCTCAAGATTCTGAGCCTGCCTGGCAGGGTTGGTCCTACAATGCCAAAGCCCCCCGATGGGAGAGCATAATATACAAGGAAATACTCAAAGCTGCTAATGAGAACCTTGACGACCTTCTACCTAGCCGGTGTGGATTCCGGTGGGGTGCCCCCACCCAGGTAGTTGCATTGCTGGCCCTGGTGGCAAAAAGTAATAAAAGGTTCGACTGCATAGAGATGCTTGGGAAAATGGTCACAACGGGGGACCAGTGTAACAGTGTTGCTTCCGTCCCTCTCCTCGCCCCTACCTAGGCTCAAACCAGGGACCCTCTGCACACATCAACAACTGCCTCCTACGAAACATCGTTACCCATCGCTCCACAAAAGCTGTGGCCCTTGCAGAGCAAGGGAAACAACAACTTCAAGGTCTCAGACCGAGTGACGTTACGGATTGAAACGCTATTAGAGCGCACCCCACTAATTAGCTAGCCATTTCACACCAGTTACACTCAGGTTATGTCGATATAGGACTCGGTTTACTGTGGATATAGATACTTTTGTACCTGTTTCCTCCAGCATCTTCACAAGGTCCTTTGCTGTTGTTCTGGGATTGATTTGCACTTTTGGCACCAAAGGACGTTCATCTCTAAGAGTCTCCTTCCTGAGCGGTATGACGGCTGTGTGGTCCCATGGTGTTTATACTTGCATACTATTGTTTGTACAGATGAACGTGGTACCTTCAGGCATTTGGAAATTGCTTCCAAGGATGAACCAGAATTGTGGAGGTCTGCTGATTTCTTTTGATTTCCCCATGATGTCAAGCAAAGAGGCACTGAGTTTGAAGGTAAGCCTTGAAATACATCCACAGGTACACCTCCAATTGACATAAATGCCTATCAGAAGCTTCTAAAGTCATGCCATAATTTTCAAGAATTTTCCAAGCTGTTTAAAGGCACAGTCAACTTAGTGTAAACTTCTGACCCACTGGAATTGTGATACAGTGAATTATAAGTGAAATATTCTGTCTGTAAATAGTTTTTGGAAAAATAACTTGTGTCATGCACAAAATAGATGTCCTAACCGACTTGCCAAAACTATAGTTTCTTAACAAGAAATTTGTGGAGTGGTTGAAAAACGAGTTTTAATGACTCCAACCTAAGTKTATGTAAACTTCCGACTTCAACTGTAAATGCCTGGAATATGTAACTTTTGGAGAATCTCTTAAAAATGGGTTAAAGTTGTGTATAGTAACCCTATGTGTAAAATAGTAAATAATGGCTACTTCTCAGAAAGTTTTAAACTGTCAAGAGCAGTAAAACAAGGTTGTCCACTATCGGCATATCTATTTATTATTGCCATTGAAATGTTAGCTGTTAAAATCAGATCCAACAATAATATTATGGGGTTAGAAATCCAGGGCCTAAAAACAAAGGTGTCATTGTACGCTGACGATTCATGTTTTCTTTTAAATCCACAATTTGGATTCCTGCACAGTCTCATAGAGGATCTAGATACTTTTTCTAACCTCTCTGGATTAAAATCAAATGGTAATAAGTGTACTATATTACATACYGGATCACTAAAAAAAAKTACTTTTACATTACCGTGTAGTTTACCAATAAAATGGTCTGACGGGGATGTGGACATTCTCGGTATACATATCCTGAAAGAAAGAAATGATCTCACTCCAAGCATTTTGCTGATGAACTCTTTAGTCATATCCCWGTTTACCTATTTGCCTACACCTAGCTGTCACACCCTGATCTGTTTCACCTGTCTTTCTGCTTGTCTCCAGCCCCCTCCAGGTGTCGCCCATCTTCTCCATTATCCTCGGTGCATTTATAACTGTGTTCTCTGTTTGTCTGTTGCCAGTTTGTCTTGTCTCATCAAGCCTACCAGCCAGTTTTTCTTACTCCTGTTTCCATGAGCCCCTGCTTTCTAGTTAACCTATTTTTGATTATTCTGCCTGCCCTGACCCTGAGCCTGCCTGCCGTTCTGTACCTTTTGCCACTGCCATGGATTACTGACATCTGCCTGCCCCCGACACTGAGCCTGCCTGCATCTCTGTACCTTACGGACTCTGCCCTGGACTACCGACCCCTGCATGCCCTTGACACGTCCTTTGCCTGCCCCCTGTTTATATAATAAGTGTCCGTTATTCGAACTTGCTGAATCTGGGTCTTTTCCTGAGCTGTGATACCTAGCTACCTGTCTTTTAAATTATTTGAGCAAAAARTATTCAATTTTATTTGGAATGGCAAACCAGACAAAATTAAAAGGGCCTCTTTATATAATGAATATGAATTCGGAGGGCAGAAATTATTACATATTAAAGCATTATACCTCTCACTAAAGGCGTATAACTAAAAGTTATACTTCAATCCAAACTGGATCTCTAACAAATTATTGTTCTCTAACAAATKATTGTCTCACCTTATGTTCAAGAATGGCCTTTTCCCCTTTATTCAGATTACAACCTCTCACTTTCAGTTATTTGAAAACTATATAATCTCCAAAATATCTTTATTTTTAAAACATGCCATAGAAAGTTGGTTGCAATTTCAGTTTAATCCACCAGAAAAGACAGAACAAATAATACAACAAATATTGTGTTTAAACTCAAATATACTAATTGATAAATAAAAAAGTATAATCTTTGTAAATTATATCATAAATGGGACTGGTGGAGGTATGTCACACATGCAGCTAACAAAAATATATGGAAATGTCTGCTCTACCCAAAATTACAACCAACTAATTGTAGCATTACCTCAAATGGAAGAGGCAAGTGGAAAAGGTAAGGAACTTATCTGTCGGCCCTGCATTAAAGACCAAAATTGGTTAAAGAAAATTGTGATAAATAAAAAAATATACCAGTTTAATTTAAGGACCAAAAAATTKACAGCTGTGCCATATAGATTGCAAAATAGTTGAGAATAGTTTTTCGATGTTCCGATTCAATGGCACATGGTTTATGAACTGATACACACAAAACAACGCCGGATTCAAAACTTMGAATTACATTTTTTATTAAAAAGTATTGCAACCAATATAATGTTATATGGGAGATACAACCTTCCCAGCTCTGCAAATTTTGCTGCGAAGGGACAGAGCCATTAGATCATTTATTTAGGATCTGTCCATATCTAGCTTGTTTTTGGTCCCAGGTCTAGGAATGGCTGAAGAATTGCAACATTTACCTGGAGCTAACGCTGCAGATGGCAATACTGGGGGATTTTAAAAGTCATAGTCAATCAATCAATAATATRTAATAATAATTTTTACAAAAAATGTTATCTTTAATTTAGAATCTGTAGAAACTATGAGAACAAAGGTTCAGAACTTTTGTGAAGCATCACAGCACAGTTGAAAATCATATGACAAATAGAAATCATATGGCAAATAGAAATCATATGGCAAATAGAAATCATATGGCAAATAGAAATCATATGGCAAATAGAAATCATATGGCAAATAGAAATCATATGGCAAATAGAAATCATATGGCAAATAGATGGGAGGAGTTGAATGGAGCTGAAGGGTGAGACTAATAACAACAAGATAACAAATGTAAAATATATTGTGTCTGTAAAATGTATATTGGTTCAAAACTTTTGTGAAACAGGACAGTTAAAAATATATGGCAAATAGAAATCAGATTGGATGGACATCAGAAATAGATGGGAGAGGTTGAGGGTAGAGGAAGGACAGGACTAAAAACAAAAAATATATAACTATTGTAATAGATTGTGTCCGTAAAATGTATATAGTGTGTAAAAGCTGGAAGTAGAAGCCTAAGTGTTGTTCATTAGTTTACTCCAATTAGGGGAGGGGTGGTAGAGTTAGCAGAAAGTAAAAAAGGAAATTATATTTTAAAAATGTATGTATATATATATATACACACAGTGCAAAATAATTATTTTGACTTTTCCCACATTTTGTTACGTTACAAACATTCTAAAATTGATTAAATAACAAAAAATCCTCAGCAATCTACACACAGTACCCCATAATGACAAAGCGAAAACAGGTTTTGAGAAATGTTTGCAAATGTACAAAAAATTTCACAGAAATTCCTTATTAACATACGTATTCAGACCCTTTGCTATGAGACTCGAAATTGAGCTAAGGTGCATCCTGTTTCCATTGATCATCTTTGAGATGTTTCTACAACTTGGAGTTCACCTGTGGTAAATTCAATTGATTGGACATGATTTGGAAAGGCACACACCTGTCTATATAAGGTCCCACAGTTGACAGTGCACGTCAGAGCAAAAAAAACAAGCCATGAGGTGGAAGAAATGTATTTATGTCATCACTCAAAATTTGGCCAAAGCATATTCTGTAGGAGGGGTTAATACGAATTTAAAATAATTTGACATGATTTATATGAATCATGTTATGAACATATTGACTTTGAAATTAACATGGGAGAGGTTAAACATAGGCTAAGTCTGACATAAGCTTATTCCCACACTTTACAATAACTCTGTTGCAGTGGTCTTAGGTAGTCTCCATAATAGGCTATTCCCTTCATCGTGACACAGCTGCCCAGTTGAAGAGCTTGTGAGCTCCATACAGCTTCATGCACCTTCAGAAAAGCACCACTCAGCCTCAGAAGATGCCCTTTGATTTGATTTATTAGGATCCCCATTAGCCAATGGCAACAGCTAGTCTTWCTAGGGTCCAACATRTAACGAAAAATACATTACTGACAAAAGACCTTCTGCAGCCATAGAGTCATTATACCCTAATATAGGCCTATTTGCCTACTAGCCAAATAAAGTGCAGAGCATGCATGATCCGTGCAACTCGTCATTCCAATATATTTGAACATTTAATTCATTCTTCATTCAGTTCAATCAGTCAGTATGTCATCCATTCAGTCATTTGTCTGAGTTGCAATAGGAACTAAATCAAAGAGAATAGAACAGCTAATTTGTTTATTGAAATTCATGTGTGTATTCAGAATTATCTAAATTCTCCAAAGTTCTTTACCCTATTTTTAATAATTCAATGTTTAATTTAGGCCTATCCAAATAAAAAATAGGCCTTCAACGTGTAGGCTTTGCAATCATTTTGGGTATTGGTATCATGCAGAATAATTTTAGAACTCTATTTGTGTTTTATAACTGTTTTTATTATAGGGCTACCCTTAAAAAGAAACCCTAGCTCACAGGCCTCTAAATATAGCCTCTAAGTAAATGTTCAACAAAATAGTTGAAGAAGCACGTGCAGTGGCTGATAGGGAAAACAGATTTGCCAATAAGAATAGGCTATAGATTGTCTTGACATTTTGGGACCCCTTGGCTATTTAGCTCAGGAAAGGTTATACCCAAGACTTAATCAATATTTWGTTTTGTCTCATTTATTGATATGGATGTAGCCTCTGTGTGATGGGGTTGTGCAATGCAAATGCCTATAACAAGCCTACATACATTGGTTCTTCCTTTAAAAGTTGTGTCACACCGGCAGCACAGCTTGCAGGGTGCCACGGAATGGTATGGCATGTTGGAGTGCATGACATAATGGTATTTTACTGTCAGCCATTGTTGCCATTAATGCTAGTTCGACCACCAGAGGGCATCTTTGAGAARCTAAGTTATTGAAATTACATAGAGCTGTCGGCCTAAGAGTCCTGTTTATTGTAGCTGTTTTAGTGTAACTTACTAAATGGCATAAAGGCCTACTTCAATATACAGTATATCAATCAATCATTCATTCATTTGTGCATACAAGTCATCCATGTCTTTAAATATAGTCGAGCATTTTAGTTATAAAACAAAATAACAAAGGGAGCCTTGAAAAATGAAACAATGTATAAACCTTAACATGTCAGCTAAAGCGATATATAACAGACCATTTTTCATTTATCTTAGAATAAAAACCACAGTGTAAAAACAGTTTTAGTAAGTAATAAGCTACGGTCCAGTTACAGTTTAATCTGACAAAGTAGAAACAAAAAGATGAAGAGCAATTCTTACACTTTTGTTCAAAATTCATGTTAGCACAGCTGAAAACTGCTGTACTCATTAAAGAAGCAATAAAACTGGCCTTCTGTAGACTAGTTGAGTATCTGGAGCATCAGCATTTGTGGGTTCGATTACAGGCTCAAAATGGCCAGAAACAAAGGACTTTCTTCTGAAACTCGTTAGTCTATTCTTGTTCTGAGAAATGAAGGCTATTCCATACGAGAAATTGCCAAGAAACTGAAGATCTCGTACAACGCTGTATACTACTCCCTTCACAGAACAGCGAAATTGGCTCTAACCAGAATAGAAAAATAGGAGTGGGAGGCCCCGGTGCACAACTGAGCAAGAGGACAAGTACATTAGTGTCTAGTTTGARAAACAGACGCCTCACAAGTCCTCAACTTGTGAGGTTTCATTAAATAGTACCCGCAAAACACCAGTCTCAATGTCAACAGTGAAGAGGCGACTCTGGGATGCTGATAACACAGGAGTGATGGTTGCTGATAATGGGCCTCTGTACGCCTACCTAGATATTCCATTAAAAATCTGCCGTTTCCATCTACAATGGTCATTTACAACATCAACAATGTCTACACTGTATTTTTGATCAATTTGATGTTATTTTACTTGACAAAAAAAATGATTTTCTTTCAAAAACAAGGACATTTCTAAGTGACCCCAAACTTTTGAACGGTAGTGTAAGTATTTTTTGTTATATCAAGTGAATTAGGCCTCATGTAAAATCATTGTCTAAAGCGCAAGAGATACTGTTGCATGACAAACAGGTGCTGTTAGATTACAATATAATTTATCTGCCAGTTTGGAACAGTATAAACAATACTWAATAAAATCTAAGTAATACCAGAGAGTCTGTTCTAATGAAAAGAAAGCCTTTAATACAGCATAGCAAAGTCTGAGACAGCCGGATTTGGGAAATTGCTTTATCTGACATTTTGCGGTTGCATGAGGTTTGCTGAGTGATTCACTCATTTGTGGCTTTCGTTCAAAATACGTTATATTATAATGCAGGGTTAGAGACACATTCTTTCTGATTGTACTTAGCATGCAGTCTCTCCTCTCGCTACAGCTCATTTCATTTGAATTATTAAGTGGATTATAATAAATGTATATATTTGTAGTAGTTGATTMATTTTCATTAAGGCAAATCTGGTCTGTGATATTGAGTTAGAAATCTAGTACTTAAGCATGGAATACATTGCAAGTTTTCCCTTTTTTGGCCATTAGGCAACACTTTACAATAGGACTCAACTCTGACTGACCACAGCATCTATTCTTCACACCTAGCCGAGCTATTAGACTATCCTTTTGTAAATTAAGGGCTGTGTGAATGTTTCAGTCAGTCTCTCTCCTATCACACTAGAGTCCTGCATCAGGCAAACAAATCAGCTGGTGGGTGGTCCCGGAGTTGAGAGAGAAATTGGGTAAATACAATGGTGCAATTACACTTGACATGTGGACTGACAATTTAAAAAAAAAAWAGGATACTTGTGCCTCACAGCCCATTACATAAACGAAGAGTGGATGTTATCCAACACGAGAGGGATAGAGCAGCTCAAAACTGCAGATAACATAAGGCCAGCTATTGTGAAAGAAAAACGTGTGGATCTTGTTGATTTCCTGTATCGCTTCAAGAGGCCTACTGTCCACCTGGTAATTGTGTGGTTCCAAAGGATAAAGCGTCACCTTCAGATGAATGTGTGGTTTCAGAGAGATGCCAGCTGCGAGCCTGGGACCAGACAGGGTGAATGACATCCTTTTCCTGCACAGCAATTTGAAGAAACCCAGTGATGAATGGGCTGTTTTTTAAGTTCTTGTTTTATTATATTTATTTCTCAAGCCCCTCTTTARAGTGATTTGAGTTTTCAATGTGCCGCATTGCATTATAAACATMTATATACATTATCAGTCAAAAGTTTGGACACCTACTCAATCAAGGGTTTTTCTTAATTTTTCACAATTTTCTACATTGTAGAATAATAGTGAAGACATCAAAACTATGAAATAACATATGGAAGCATAGAGTAACCAAAAAAGTGTTAAACAAATCAAAATATACTATATATTTGAGATTCTTCAAAGTAGCCACCATTTGCCTTGATGACAGCTTTGYACACTCTTGGCATTCTCTCAACCAGCTTCACCTGGAATGCTTTTCCAAGAGTCTTGAAGGAGTTCCCACATATGCTGAGCACTTGTTGTCTGCTTTTCCTTCACTCTCCGGTCCAACTCAGCCCAAACCATCTCAATTGGGTTGAGGTCAGGTGATTGTGGAGGCCAGGTCATCTGATGCAGCACTCCATCACTCTCCTTCTTGGTCAAATAGCCCTTACACAGCCTGGAGGTGTGTTGGGTTATTTTCCTGTTGAAAAACAAATGATAGTCCCACTAAGCGCAAATCTGATGGGATGGTGCTTCGCTGCAGAATGCTGTATATCTGTCCTTAATTCATGGCATGGTTTCTTTTTAGCCATATTTTGAATAGGCATGCAGACAAATTAATTAATGCAGGAAAAAGGAATAATAGCCTACTGTCTGTAGTCATAAAAACAATTTGACTAAATAAATTGATATTATTTTGTTGGGTAACGGATCGGCTCTCGGAACTCATTAAGAGGCGGCTTCTATCTTTAATATAATCATTAATTCAGAAGGTTAACCCCATAGGTCTTAGGCCTGCAGTAAATTAAAATAGATTACCAAATTCATTTTTCATTAGGTTATAATAATCCGTGCCTTCTGGGAATGTTATGAAGTCCAAAAGTTATGGGTGGAGTTAGAAATTCTTACAATGGAAATTAACGTTTAATCCTTCTGTCTGCATTATTTCACGACTTGGCATATGAGGGTGCAGTGAGATACCCTATGGGTAGGACGATACTTTTCTCGTCAATCATCTTGAAAAAACGTATACTTAAGAACTGAAAATCAACAAATGCTTTATTATCCGAATGTTGAAAGTGCGTGTGGGCGACGGAGAATGAGGCCATGTGGAGGAGAGTGATGTGGGCACTGGACATAGGGGTGTGAGCAGGTGGGTCTGGGCAGGTGTGATGTAGTTGTCGTTTGTATGTGTATGTTTTGTATTGTCTAAAAAATATTAAATAAAATCGTACAAAGAAATGTCATAAGGAAAAATGACAAGCTTACAACACATCTGATTATTCATTATGAATAGTATTTATTTTATTTATTTTGTTTACATTCTTCATTGTAACCACAGTGTTACAAATAATTGMACACACAACATGAGCAGATTAACGTGGTCAAAACATTGCTTTATTAATTAAAGACTATCAGAAAGAATGTTGGTACTTATTTATTTTGATCCAAAGCCACGAATGAGTGAGTCACTCAGCTTGATTCTGACAAATATAGCTTTATCTTCTTACGGCTGAAATCCCGTTAACGGGATCGATATGACAACAGCCAGTGAAAGTGCAGGGCGCCAAATGCAAACAACAGAAATCTCATAATTAAAATTCCTCAAACATACAAGTATTATACACCATTTTAAAGATAAACGTGTTGTTGATCCCACCACAGTGTCCGATTTAGAAAAGGCTTTACGACGAAAGCATACCATGCGATTATGTTAGGTCAGCACCTAGTCACAGAAAAACACAGCCATTTTTCCAGCCAAAGAGAGGAGTCACAAAAAGTAGAAATAGAGATAAATTTAATCATTAACCTTTGATGATCTTCATCAGATGACACTCATAGGACTTCATGTTACACAATACATGTATGTTTTGTTCGATAAAGTTCATATTTATATCCACAACTCTCAGTTTACATTGACGCGTTATGTTCAGTAATGTTTTGCTTCCAAAACATCCAGTGATTTTGCAGAGAGCCACATCAATTTACAGAAATACTCATAATAAACATTGATAAAGGATACAAGTGTTATGCATGGAATTATAGATAAACTTCTCCTTAATGCAACCGCTTTGTCAGATTTCAAAAAAGCTTTACGGAAAAAGCATACCATGCAATAATCTGAGTACAGCGCTCAGAGACCAAAACAAGCCATACAGATACCCGCCATGTTGTGGAGTCAACAAAAGTCAGAAATAGCATTATAAATATTCCCTTACCTTTGATGATCTTCATCAGAATGCACTCCCAGGAATCCCAGTTCCACAATAAATGTTTGTTTTGTTCGATAAAGTCCATMATTTATGTCCAAATACCTCCGTTTTGTTCGCGCGTTTAGTTCACAAATCCAAATTCATGAGGTGCGAGCACTAGGTCCAGACGAAAAGTCAAAAAGTTCCGTTACAGTTCGTAGAAACATGTCAAACGATGTATAGAATCAATCTTTAGGATGTTTTTAACATAAATCTTCAATAATGTTCCAACCGGAGAATTCCTTTGTCTTTAGAAATGCAATGGAACGCAGCTAACTCTCACGGGTGGCGCGCGAGACTGAGCTCATGGCATTCTGCCAGACCTCTTAGTCAATCAGCTCTTATTCTCTCCTCCACAGTAGAAGCCTGAAACAAGGTTCTAAAGACTGTTGACATCTAGTGGAAGCCTTAGGAAGTGCAATTGGACCAAATTTTACACTGTATATTGGATAGGCAAAGACTTGAAAACCTACAAACCTCAGATTTCCCACTTCCTGTTTGGATTTTTTCTCAGGTTTTTGCCTGCCATATGAGTCCTGTTATACTCACAGACATCATTCAAACAGTTTTAGAATCTTCTGAGTGTTTTCTATCCAAATCTACCAATAATATGCATATCTTAGCTTCTGGGCCTGAGTAGCAGGCAGTTTACTCTGGGCACCTTATTCATCCAAGCTACTCAATACTGCCCCCCAGCCATAAGAAGTTATGCTGCGAAATAGCCTACTAAATAGGCCAAGCCTCAACCAATATATTAAATTGCCAAGATAAACTAGTACATTTCATAAATACATGAAGTAGCTCAGGGCTGGACTCTCTTTTATTCAGTTTCTTCTTCACATCAGCAAAGGACTGTGTTTCAGAAACTYATTTTATATAGAGGGGCTATCACTCTTTCACACTGTGGTAAATAAAGCTAGTTTGTTATTAATTATTTATTTCTGTTTTTATAGGGAGAGAAACCAAAAGCCCACCGTGATGCAGGACTCTAGTGCCAGAGAAGAGAGACTATCGGACTGAAACACTCACACCTCCTTTAATTTACGAAAATATAGTAAATTTGTGCCACAGTTTAGACGACCGATATATCAGCGTTCTAACTCCACTTTGTGGTAGTGTGGTGCAATGACAGAATGAYGCAATTTACCACAATCTGCCACCATCTACCACAAACAGTCTAAACTTTTAATTGAAGAACCACTGTACAGAGTGGAATTCATTAATACAACAGTCAAAATGCCCAAGGCCTACTGTCTGTGTTCCCAAATACTGGAAAAAGTCTTTGTAACCCCACATGGCTATAGAAATAAATGATATGGCCATTAAATAACACACAACAGCATGGCATATTTAGATAGCGGAATAGGTCTAGCCTAAATAATATTTACTTTCTATTTTACAGTTTGAATGCTTTAGATTTTTATTTTGGAAATGAAACTGTAAGCTGCATTGCAACTCTAACATCTGGGCTAGATTAGCTTGATATACTATCTACACTGCCTTGCAAAAGTATTCACACCCCTTGGCGTTTTTCCTATTTTGTTGCATTACAACTCGTAATTTAAATAGATTTTTATTTGGATTTCATGTAATGGACATACACAAAATAGTCCAAATCGGTGRAGTGAAATGAAAAACATTACTTGTTCAAAAAAATTACAAAAAATTAAAAGTGGTGCGTGCATATTTATTCACCCCCTTTGCTATGAAGCCCCTAAATAAGATCTGGTTCAACCAATTACCTTCAGAAGTTACATAATTAGTTAAATAAAGTCCACCTGTGTGCAATCTAAGTGTCACATGTTCTGTCACATGATCTCAGTATATTTACACCTGTTCTGAAAGGCCCCAGAGTCTGCAACACCACTAAGCAAGCGGCACCATGAAGACCAAGGAGCTCTCCAAACAGGTCAGGGACAAAGTTGTGGAGAAGTAMAAATCAGGGTTGGGTTATAAAAAAATAACCCGAAACTTTGAACATCCCACGGAGCACCATTAAATCCATTATTTAAAAAAATTTAAGAATAGGGGACCACAACAAACCTGCCAAGAGAGGGCCGCCCAACAAAACTCACGGACCAGGCAAGGAGGGAATTAATCAGAGAGGCAACAAAGAGACCAAAGATAACCCTGAAGGAGCTGCAAAGCTCCACAGTGGAGATTGGAGTATCTGTCCATAGGACCACTTAAAGCCGTACACTCCACAGAGCTGGGCTTTACGACAGTGTACAGAAAAAAATAAGCAAACAGGTTTGGTGTTCGCCAAAGGGCATGTGGGAGACTCCCCAAGCATATGGAAGAAGGTACTCTGGTCAGATKACACTAAAATGTAGCTTTTTGGCCATCAAGGAAAACGCTATGTCTGGCGCAAATACAACATCTCTCATCACCCCAAGAACAACATCCCCACAGTGAAGCACGGTGGTGGCAGCATCATGCTGTGGGATGTTTTTCATCGGCAGGGACTGGGAAACTGGTCAGAATTGAAGGAATGACGGATGATGGAAATTGATGAGGGAAACCTGTTTCAGTCTTCCAGAGATTTGAGACTGGGACGGAGGTTCACCTTCCAGCAGGACAATGACCCTAAGCATACTGCTAAAGCAACACTCGAGTGGTTTAAGGGAAAACCTTTAAATGTCCCAGACCTCCCAGACCTCAATCCAATTGAGAATCTGTGGTATGACTTAAAGATTGCTCTATACAAGCAGAACCCATCCAACTTGAAGGAGCTGGAGCAGTTTTGCCTTGAAGAATGGGCAAAAATCCCAGTGGCTAGATGTGCCAAGCTTATAGAGACATGCCCCAAGGGACTTGCAGCTGTAAGTGATGCAAAAGGTGTTTCTACAAAGTAGTGACTAATAGTTATGCACGCATTTTTCAGCAAAGTTTATGATGAGTTTTTCTGTTAGATTACGTCGTTGTCTAAAATGTCTCCGGACATTTTGGTTTTATTTGTGACGATGATTGCAATGTAAAACTACGATTTATACCTATAAATATGCACATTTTCGAACAAAACATAAATGTATTGTATAACATGATGTTATAAGACTGTCATCTGATGAAGTTGTTCAAAAGTTAGTGATTAATTTTATCTCTATTTGTGGGTTTTGTAAAAGCTATGTTGGCGGTGAATAAATGGCGTTGTGTGTTTGGCTATTGTGGTGAGCTAATATAAATATATATTGTGTTTTCGCTGTAAAACATTTTAAAAATCGGAAATGATGGCTGGATTCACAAGATGTTTATCTTTCATTTGCTGTATTGGACTTGTGATTTCATGAAATTATATTATATGATATCCCTGTGGCGCTAGGCTAGGCTATGCTAGTCAGCTTTTTTGATGAGGATGATCCCGGATCCGGGATGGGGGGTCCGTAGAGGTTAATTTGGGCACGATTTTTTCCCAAAGTGAAAACAGCGCCCCCTATTAACAAGAGGTTACTGGCTTGCCTTGTAAAACAAATGTTAAATAAAAAAAATATAAAAACGATACGTACGTTTAAGCTTTTGGCAGCTATCTCGATCAATACTTATTTTGGACAGATTTTGGAGAGAGTGAAACCTCTCAAGGCCCTCCCCCTACCAAGCACAACAATAATTATGAGAGATTTCAGGTTTGGACCAACAGAATGGGTCATATGGACACCAAAACACATGGAGACATTATTTTACTGTAATAGAGGAGAAGTTAATCTTTCGAACCATACCCTGTTTATGTTTAGACTCCTCAAATTTCTAGCAGAGCAGACACTACTAAAACGGATATACCAATGAACATTCACTCTGGAAAATGTATGCTCGGTTTGTCGCTGGCGCACATTACGGTACCACATTTCGCTAGCAGCGTTTTGGTCAAATAAAGATTGTTATACTAGCTGTTTAGTCTGTGTTTTATAAATGTTCAATAAGCATAAAACAATTATATAAGGAATTGGCAACTCGTTATCATTCTAAGAAATAAGGTAGGCCACTTGATTTCAACATGTGAACAAAGTGGACAGRCTRGCACGCTGTTTAAACAGTTGGAGACGGACAGACGGTTGTGTTCATAACAATTCAACTGTTTTGCCTTGTTAGCTGAATTCAGAGCTTGTGAAATTATACCAACATCCAAGTTGGCTAAATTTGAAATATAAATATTAGCTGGCTACTCACTAGGATATGGGCTTATGCTTGAGAGATTGTTTATAATGTCTGCTACATTATTAGTGAATGTGCATTATGCATGYTTCTGGTAAACATTTTCACAAAAATTGCATTTTTATTGACAGACCAGAAAGTCAGATCGTGATTATTGCCAAAAAAGCAGGATAAAATAATTGTATTTTTAGTGGGTCTTATGGTTGTGGAAGGCATATATTCAGCCTAGGTATAATTTACCAAGCTCTGAATTMATTATATTATTGCTGAATGTTTTAAACGCAGTGCATTTCACCTTTAATTGTACAACAAATCTTATTTAGAGAAAACATTTTWWWWAAATGATATACTGTACATATCGTGAATCGCCCATGAGTTTTAGGCCATATCGCCCAGCCCGAGTTGGAAGGGGATGTGGTTATGATATAGTAGTAGTCACTGTTGTAAGTAAACCGTCTTTTGTTTTGGCTGGGAAGGTAGAGGATTCAGGAAGGCTGAATGACAGTCTACCGTAATAAAGGCTTGAGACAGACAGGAAGAGAAGAGAGAGACAGGAAGAAGTAATGTCATAATGTCAGACCAGGGAGCAGTGAGTTTGTCAGTTGTAGAGTGCACGATTGCGTCATGTAGGTAGGCTACAGATGTTTTGTCTGATATGCCTTCAACACTAGATGAATGTTATCACTTTAATGACATTCTGTGGAGATATGAATTTTTCTTATGTTCCAAACGTTCACATATTTTAGCTCTTCGTGTTGAACTTTTCCCCCCACTAGTTTATAGTATGCATGTTATCTTTGCAAGGTACCATGCATTCTCTCACATTCATTTTTTAGGCGTAAAATGTATAAATCTTGAGCTCGGCTCTTATCAGTACATTTTAGATAGCACAGAGTATGCCTTTATATACACCCTTACACTCTGTACTTATCTTGTAGSCCTTTCCTGCAGTCAAGTGAACAAAGCGCCCTCTAGTGGCCTCATTGGTGGAATGTCATTCATATTTTAAGAAACATCGTATTTTTTTAAAGCAGAAAATCCAGTGTTTCTATGTCAAACGGTTTTGTTATATTTCAGTCTTCTATGATGTATATAAAGTGTAATATTGGGATGCAAACTCAAAAGTGAATACATTTCAAACTCTATATCTGACATGGCACAGGTGTCTTTTTAAGCCCATAACCATGTGAGGTGTATACTTTTGTTCAAAGTAGACTTGCTTAAGACTACCAAGAAACACTCTGTGTGACCCTGATTTAGCCCACCGCAGTAAAAGGTTCATTTGAGAGACAACTGTCGCCYTCACATCCTGCTAGACGATCAATTGAAAACTCTAACATTGTATTTGGAGTCCTTCTCCCAGTCATTGTTCCGCTTAGGATTGTAAACTGTGGTCCTTTGCGGTGCCTCATATTGTAGCCTATTATTGCCTTGCTGTTTTTAAACTGCTCAGTGGGGGGCAATTAAGGTGGCGTGTTAAGGGATTATATACCATGGATTTAGATTTACACCCCATCGACACCTCAAAGAACCCACAGTATACTATTTCTAAAAGGAGGACGTGTCAAAACAATGTCAATTTTCAAATAGGTTTTTTCCTTTAGCTGTTTTCCTTTGCTAAGCTGTACTGTATTAATACATTTTTGGGATGTGTTTACTTGCAGTTCTGTTCAGATTTTACATCAGGTCATGGGTCTTACTGTATGTCATTAAATCCCCAAACCACAGCACTGTGAAAGGGATTTTTATCTGACGGACAAGGGGGGTGGGTGGGGAAATGTTCTTGTTTTCTCTTAGGAAAATTCATCATCAACTTATTTATGAAATACTTGGCAACTGTGCAGTAAGGCCTATGTGTTAAGTGACAGGACCGTTTGGCTTTTAATAGATCCGCGGCTTAGGCGGCGCATTACATCTTTCGTTCCTCTTGAAATTGTCCCTCAGTAATCCCCCTGGCAAAGAGTATTGCAGCTAGATTAATGGCAAAACCCCCAGATTTCAGAATTATCATCAGAGGGCAAACTCAAAGACCCTACTAATGTGTTATACAGTGCTGAATGTGCCACAGGCCGACAGCTACAGCCCCTCTTGTTTGTGTGTTGGTTCCATTGTAAGCATGTTGTGGGTCTGATGTGAGTTCTCACGGAYAGAGGCTTGGAGACGTGTTGATGAATAGTACAGTATGACACAGAGGATTTAATACCAGTTGGCTGGCAAACAAAGTCCATCTGTGGCAGTGGAGGGGGGTCGATTAATCCCTGTCTGTGCAGTATGAGGAGAGGAAAGAATGAAGTTTTATAATGCACCAATGGTTTGTTTGATGGGTACAGGAGTATATTTTAGAACTCCTGAACAATCAACATCTGTCTAAAAAAACATGGACATGAAACAATTTTGGACAAGTGGATCGAGCATGTACTGTGAAAGAAAATCAACTCTCTTGAGTTTCTCAGAAAATGAATATTACTCTGGCTCAAAACAGACCCACTGCTGGGCTGGCTGCACGCAGACTCAGAGACTCAGTTTTTATCAAAAAAGAGTGGTGACACATTCCTAAACAAGGTTTACTTAACCTTGTTCTTCCTTTGTAGAATGCCTTGTCCTTCCCTTCCCCCTGTTTTACCCCTGCATTCTCTTAGTAAATGTGACATGACAAAGTCTATTGAGATGCGTGTCTAATACATTTCTCCCCCTGCTGTAGTGATGTCGCCCCGGGTCGCTGCCGGCCACTGCTCTTGCTGACAGTGGAAATCACATTTTGTCTGAGGAGCCGGCTGCTGGGTCAGTTCCAGCGATTATCCGCGCTCAGCAAGTCCCACTCGTCACCGAGTCCCACTAGTCACTGCCTCTCTCCTCAACGATGACTATCTGGGGTATTCTGGAGGGGATACAGCTTTGATACCATGCTTCAAACACAGTTGAAAAAAACAGGGAAAAGTATATGGGTATAGCCATCGAAGTTGTTCTAATGGTGGTGTGTACTCAAAACAATCCTCTGTTTACTGATATATGAGTCTAGGTTTCCATAGGCCTACATGCAGTATAGATTTACAGCAGGCCTTCATTATGGTACATAAATAGAGTGCCTGTCAAGATCTGTGCTACTTATTCAACCTTATCACACGATATACTCCTTGACTTGTGTTTGCTGGTAGAAAGCATAAACCCTAGCCAATATGCTGTTACTGATTTAAGGCGGATTATGGTTTGCTGTCCTAATCTTAGGGTGAATCCTCTAAAATATTCATGGAGAACAGACCTTTGGGTTGAGAAAAGCAACAACAGCCATTTTGACCACATTATGTAATATCTCTGTGACCACACCTTGGTTTGTACAGCTTCTTTGTTACTACACACACATCATTACTGTGTTTTCATGTTTTTATTTATTTATTTAGATGTAAAACATATTATTTCTTGTTTAAACAGGGAAATATCCAAAGCCTCACGTGTACATTTGTCCGAGATAACATACTGTTGGGTGTATGAATGGTTTTATAGCAGTAGTAGATAATGAACAGTCTGTGCAGCATATAAACTTAGCATTCAAGTGTTATTTTCCATATTAAACTCTTAAACAGGTCAGTAAAAAGCTTGGCTGTTGACGTACTGTATGTGGGTGTTTTTATAAATAATGGGGCCAATGTGTGACATTGGGATCAACATTTCTAAATGGTTTGAAACAAAAATAAAACGTATTTTCATGCAGTTTCACATGTGTATTTAGAGGAATAAAAGTGAATATATGCAAATTGACCCATAACTCCACCAACTGTATACAACAACATAGGACTAGGACTATACATCATTTAAGCAGGGTTCATACAGACATAGGCAAGTCAAATTCAATGACTTTCAAGGACTTTTTCAAACACTTTTGTAATTTTTAAGGACCTCAGTGTAATACAATTGTATGATTTATATAATTGTACATAGGGCCTAATAAAAAAGCTTAGCATTCAAGTGTCAAAAAGGTAGGTCATTACAACTTTAATAATAATGTTTTTTTTTAGGCTCTGCCAATGCATTGATATACAAGTTATAATTACATTCTAAAATATATAAGAATAATGTTGACATTTTCTGACTAAATACATTGGATGCATGCATGAGGTGGCCGACACAGGCACACAGAATAAAACCATGCATATCGGTAGCATTAATCTCACCATTTGAATCTCACCATCAATGTTTTTATGAGAAAGTGACCAAAAACCACGTTCCTTTTTAATGGAAGGATTTGTATGGAAAGACAAGTTGAAGCCAACATTAGATGTTGTCSTCCTCATAATAACCGCAAGTGGTTCATCGCAAAACATTAGCGCAACCCCCTTTCAATTGAAGAGTCAGGAAACAAACTAAAGTTGTCACGACTTCTGCCGAAGTCAGCCCCTCTCCTTGTTCGGGCGGCGTCACCGGCTTTCTAGCCATCGCCGCTCCATTTTTCGTACATCCATTTGCCTTGTCTTGTTTCCATACACACCTGGTTTTCATTTCCCCAATTAAGCTACTTGTATTTAACCCTCTGTTTCCCATCATGTTTTGTGTGTAATTGTTTTCATTGTTAGGTGGTGTTAGTTTACGCGCTCTAATTTTATGTTCCGTTTTTTGAGCGCGTTTGATTCATGTAGTGCTCTCGTTTTTTGGAACTATAATAAAAGTGCGCCTGTTCATTATTATCTGYTCTCCTGCACTTGACTTCGCCTCCAATACACCATCCTGACAAAAGTGGCCACATCTCTCGCAAAAACTGATCAAAAATGAAATCACAGATAATAAGGGAGCAGTGGAACCTTTAAATTGGCTACAATAATTACAAGGACTTTTCAAGCACCAAATTGAGCAAATGTAGGCCTATTCCAGTACTTGAATATCTGAGCTCCAAATTCAAGTTAAAGTAGGCTACTTCAAGCCCCTTGTATTGTTTAAAATTGCAGGTGTAACATGGAAAACAAAATGTGTCATTTTATTTCATTACCAGATCAATTACAGTCCCATTCTCATTTGCTTTTAACAGTACCACGAATTAGAACAGGTCATGGTAGAAATATTTTTATTTACTCAGCTCTGTGGTCCTGGAATTCTCTCCTGAAAATTACAAAATTTGATGATCTTGTCTTGTTGGTGGAGTTTAAACACTTGATTGATGTCAATATCAGAGAAGAGTGTAATTGTCTTTAGGACAGCTGTTTTGTAGTCAAGACATTCCTGTTTTTTATGTAATATGTAATTGTTGTACTGTATGTGTGTCTATAGTTTTGTCTAACGTTGTGTTAGTGTATGTAAGCTTTTTTGTCTGAAACTTTGTTCCCCCTGCTGCTATTGGAGCAGGTCTCTCTTGAAAAAGAGATGTTATCTCAATGAGAAAAACCTGTATAAATAAAGGTTAAATTAAACATTTTAAAAATACTCCCGAGTGGCGCAGGGGTCTACGGCACTGCATCTCGATGCAAGAGGTGTCACTACAGTCCCTGGTTTGAATCCAGGCTGTATCACATCCAGCCGTGATTGGGAGTCCCATTGGGAGGTGCACAATTGGCCCAACGTCGTCCGGGTTTGACCGGGGTAGGCCGTCATTGTAAATAAGAATTTGTTCTTAACTGACTTGCCTATTTAAATAAAGGTTAAATAAATATATTGTGAATAAGGGTTCTAGGCTATGTCATTTGTTGTCATTATATCCAGAATAATTCATAGGAATAGTCTGTCCTATACAATTGCGCACAGTAGACTCGGGTGTCCAATCCGAGGCCCMAAAACATAAACCCATTACCTTGACGCTATCTCTGTTAAATCTAAACGAGATCGTGATGTATATCTAGCAGACCACAACATATGATCAACATCAGGGATGAGAAACTTTGATGGGGGTGGGGGCCACAAAAAATCTGACCTCATCATGAGGGGCCGCAGTTGCTACCGGGTCTGCATATCCACATAGGGTGGAGAGAAATGTTTGCAGTTTAAATATGATATCTGAGTGAGACTGACTAAGATCTCTGTCTGGGTCTCAGTTTACTGTTGCGAGTTAGAATAGCAGAATACACAAGGTGCAATTTCGAAATTTGGTTCATCAGAAGTTTTTCTCGTTTTGTCAGTCACTGATAGTCCCATGTCAGCAATTATTATTTTTTGATTGCTATGTTAATTTAGCGGTTTTGGACAGATCCATAGGTTTTAAATCAACTCGTGAATTTGATTGACTATAGCTATGATCCTCCCTTATATCTTAAAGTAATTACATGAAAAGAATKTGCAGATTATTATCAATGACTTATCAAGAGCTGTAACAAGTTGTCCAGAATAGGAAATCCTCACTGGTACCCTAGTTTATAGAAAGAACCATGTGTACTATCAAACACGTATCCATAACTGCATGTTTACCATTGTATCCCTATCAGCACAGTAATCTAAGTTAAAACCATCAGGCTTTGGTTAATAAGTAGGTCAACATGGTGGTCACTTAAATATATGCTATATACACAAAAGTATGTGGACACCCCTTAAAATGAGTGGATTTGGCTATTTCAGCCACACCAGTTGCTGACAGGTATATAAAATCGAGCACACGGCCATGAAATCTCCATAGACAAACATTGACAGTAGAATGGCCTTACTGAAGAGCTCAGTGACTTTCAACGTGGCACCGTTATAAGATGCCACTTTTCCAACAAGTCAGTTCATCAAATGTCTGCCCTGCTTGAAATGCCCCGGTCAACTGTAAGTGCTGTTATTGTGAATTATACAACGGGTGGGTCTAATCCTGGATGCTGATTGGTTAAAACCGCATTCCAGCTGGTGTCTATTCCACAAGTTACCACCGGCTAAATCTATTACGTTAAAATGCCTATTCACTCTGTTCCATCTGAGTCCGCAATCCACTGTCTCACCAGGATGAAATAGTATGAATAAATTAATCAAAATACTGTTTTTAATGAAAATATGTCAATCATTATTTAAATATGTTGGTAACCCATCTCGGGCCTAACAACACCCGTGCCAATATATCCTCCAAACACCGGCTTCTCGAGCATTTTCACTTAAGTGGAAACGTCTAGGAGCAACAACGGCTCAGCCACGAAGTGGTTGGCCACACAAGCCCACAGAATGGGACYGCCGAGTGCTGAAGCATGTAAAAATCATCTGTCCTCAGTTGCAACACTCACTACAAAGTTCCAAACTGCCTCTGGAAGCAACGCCGGCACAAGAACTGTACAAGAACAGCTGCACACAAGCCTAAGATCACCATGCGCAATGCCAAGCGTCAGCTGGAGAGGTGGAAATCTCGCCACCATTCGACACTGGAGCAGTAGAAATGCGTTCTCAGGAGTGATGAATCATGCTTCACCATCTGGCAGTCCGTCAGGCGAATCTGGGTTTGGCGGATGCCATGAGAACACTACCTACCCAAATGCATAGTGCCAACTGTAAAGTTAGGTGAAGGAGGAATAATGGTCTGGGGCTGTTTTTGATGGTTCGTACTAAGCCCCTTAGTACGAACTCTTAACGCTACAGCATACAATGACATTCTAGATGTTTCTGTGCTTCTTTGTGGGAACAGTTTGGGGAAGGCCCTTTACTGTTTCACCGTGACAATGCCCCGTTCACAAAACGAACGGGGCATTCTCCATAGAGAAATGGTTTGTCAAGATTGGCGTGGAAGAACTTCACTGGCCTGCACAGAGCCCTGACCTCAACCCCATCGAACACTTTTGGGATGAATTGGAATGCCATCTGCGAGCCAGGCCCAATCGCCCAACATCAGTGCCTGACCTGACTAATGCTATTGTGGCTGAATGGAAGCAAGTCCCTGCAGCAATGTTTCAACATCTAGTGGAAAGCCTTCCCAGAAGAGTGGAGGATGTTAATTGCAGCAAAGGGGGGACCAACTCCATATTAATGCCCATGATTTTGGAATGAGATGTTCGACGAGCAGGTGTCCACATACTTTTGGTCATGTAGTGTATTTAGGACACAACTTAGAGGAGATACATATCTGTGATTACTTAATAATTACCTGTATAATGTGTATATCCTTAATTAGTCTGGATATACTGGCTGACGGCTTAATTGAGACTGTAATATGCTGCTTTGTGAATTCATTGATAAACATTTGAAATCAACTCAAGCCATTGAACATACTTTCTTGAGTTTATAAATGCATGAGAAGGCTCTGGCCTAGCCAGTATGTTAATACCATGCTGTATGCATCTATTAACTTTCCACCAGCCCAACTGTTGTTCAGCCATCCGTGTGTGTGTGTGTGTGTGTGTGTGTGTGTGTGTGTGTGTGTGTGTGTGTGTGTGTGTGTGTGTGTGTGTGTGTGTGTGTGTGTGTGTGTTGGTGTAACTGTTCAAGGAGCCAGTGACTCCCACTTTTAGGGCTTAAAAAACATATTTAGGTACATGCAGCTTTTCTGAACTCACCCACCACAACGACTTCTTTGATTTAAGAAATTCTGCGTCATCATAAGCAGCGGAGTAGAATGTGCCTCAGGCATGTCAAATAATGCATTTAGGTCACATCAGGATTAAATCACATACAAAAAATTGACTAAATATTAATTTAAGTTCAAGCATCAGCCAATTAAAAGTAGTACACGTGATCAAAGACTAGAGGTTAGCTGTTCACATTATAAACTCAGCAAAAAAAGAAACGTCCCTTTTTCAGGACCCTGTCTTTGAAAGATAATTCGTGAAAATACAAATGACTTCACAGATCTTCATTGTAAAGGGTTTAAACACTGTTTCCCATGCTTGTTCAATGAACCATAAACAATTAATGAACATGCACCTGTGGAACGGTCGTTAAGACACTAACAGCTTTCAGACGGTAGGCAATTAAGGTCACAGATATGAAAACTTAGGACACTAAAGAGGCCTTTCTACTGACTCTGAAAAAAAACTAAAGAAAATGCCCAGAGTCCCTGCTCATCTGCATGAACGTGCCTTAGGCATGCTGCAAGGAGGCTTGAGGACTGCAGATGTGGCCAGGGCAATAAATTGCAATGTCCGTACTGTGAGACGCCTGAGACCGCGCTACAGGGAGACAGGACGGACATCTGATCGTCCTCGCAGTGGCAGACCACGTGTAACAACACCTGCACAGGATCGGTACATCCGAACATCACACCTGCGGGACAGGTACAGGATGGCAACAACAACTGCCCGAATTACACCAGGTACGCACAATCCCTCCATCAGTGCTCAGACTGTCCGCAATAGGCTGAGAGAGGCTGGATCGATTTGGTGGTGGAGGGTCCGTCATGATCTGGGACGGTGTGTCACAGCACCATCGGACTGCCTGCAATGACAACAAGCTCAATCTCAATGCTGTGCGTTACAGGGAAGACATCCTCCTCCCTCATGTGGTACCCCCCTTTGTTCAGGGACACATTATTCCATTTCTGTAGGTCACATGTCTGTGGAACTTGTTCAGTTCATGTCTCAGTTATTGAATCTTATGTTCATACAAATATTTACGCATGTTAAGTTTAGTTTGCTGAAAATACATGCAGTAAGTAACCTAGGTCAAGGATGTTTACAAAAACTTGTTTTCGCATTAGGACAAAATCCCAAAGTTTTCTTATCCGTTTCACGTTCACTTTAGCTGTGGCTTCGCGCCCCTCCTGTCAAACTTTTTTGTTAAGGAACTGTTCACTGCCGGTTGTCAATGCGGATGCTCGATTAAAATTATGCATATGTGACGAAATGGATGGTTATAATAATGCTTATAAGGGTGTTTTCACACTTGGTCCTTTCAGACAATGTTTTTGAACTCAGTGCTGTTGGCTTAATTGTCGATAGGTGGTCTTTGTTCGGTTCGCTTGAATTTCGCGGTCTAGTTCCCTTTTTTAGGGCATTGTAAACACAAAACTCCCCACGTTCGCTTGTCATTATTCCCGCACCACACACTAGACTACTGCAACACAACACGTTTCCCCTGCCATAACCCCTCATATTGGTGCCACGAAAGAGAAAAGATTATGATGTGCATGTTCGAGGAAAACAGGTGCTGTTTTTGGATATTGATTAGCGATTTTTTCTAGGTTGCACAGGAATTCAAAATATGTCCAATTTTTGTTGCAGGATTATTTGTTTTCAATAACTGATCTAGGGCTAAAAGAGCTCCATACTATTCTTTTGATTGTGGGGTTTGAATAGTGTGAGAAGACAAAACTTACTTGATGAGAATCACAACATAGGGTACAGAATCTATTCTAGCTCTTAAAGGGGCAGCAGCCTTCACGGGGTGAAAATCTTCATTACAGCATTATTTAATCTGCAGTATTCTATTACCAATTATTTTACATCTTCATATTATCTTCTAATTACAATTATTAGGTCTCATCTTTTAGCTAATGCAATCTTTAGCTTCGGAAATGTAAGTAGGTATATCTAGCTGTTCAACAACACATTTCTGATGGAATGGCTTGTCCTGCACTGTAAAAACCCTGCTAAAACCCAGAGTGCATGAGGGAATGTTGAAAAAAGGTATTGGTTCCTTTCTAAACATAGCAATGTGATGCAAAGAGGACTCAGACCAACAAAATAGGTGAAGTGAACTGCAAAAAGAGTTGAGTCCTCATTCATAAGCAAGGGCTGTGAATAAAAAGAGAACTGAGTTTTTCGCTTTTTTACCCCAGACTTCACTTTAAAGAGGACTTAGATCGGTTGTTCTAAAAGATGACTATATGTGAAAAACACCTTAACTCTTAAAAACGTTGTACATGTAATTGTACCCACATAAAAATTAAGTGGTGTTTTTGGTCAAACAGTAACATTATACTATGCTATTATATCGCATCGGCAGCATTACAACCCTGTATTAGCAGTAGCCTATGTGTCGGTCTGCAAGAGGGTGAGAAACTCTCATTAATAGATTTTTATCTTTATTTACACGGTTTTTGGTTGCACTTCCTTTCAGAACACACTATCCACAATAATTGTAATTCTACATTTCAAAGGAAAAAACAAATATCTCACTTGGGATTGAAACTTGCTACAAACAGTGAATATACCAAGGAGACAGGCTGGCTACACTGCTAATGATCCAGTTGACATTTCTTGCATGTTTAAGTAACTTTGAATAGCAGATCGTGCCATTTGACTTCTCTTAAGGACGCTTCCATGAACAAGTGTTGGATCATGTCCAACTTATGTCAACGATTTAATAAGCTGGAGAAGTTAGTATAATGGCTTAATGTGCCAGGTTTATGAATGAAAACAGCTAACATGTAGCTTTTGATCACGTGCAACTATGTCACGATTTTTAGTTGGCTGATGCTAAATTAAACTAAAACTTAACCTGTTTCTAATGTTTCTCAAGTATGGCCCCACTATTTGTAATCTACTGGCACTGCCATTTACTGTTGAGGCGATAACTGTAGATTCTCCACAGTGCGCTGGGGCATGGACGCAGAGAGGGGTTTTGAAGAGCCGTCTGTGGGCCTGGGGGTAGGGTCAGTAGGGGTGTGCTCTGACTTCAGACTGTCCATTCAACATTGTAATATATTAGCCTGGCTTCTGCCAGAGCCTGTGGTGGGCATCCTATTAGAACAGAACTTGATGCGTTTCAAATAGCACCCTATTCCTATAA
>NC_036859.1:20696846-20723042 GCF_002910315.2 Salvelinus sp. IW2-2015
AAAATAGGTGAAGTGAACTGGCAAAAGAGTTGAGTCCTCATTCATAAGCAAGGGCAGTGTGAATAAAAAGAGAACTGAGTTATTTCGCTTTTTTTACCCCAGACTTCACTTTAAAGAGGACTTAGATCGGTTGTTCTAAAGATGACTATATGTGAAAACACCTTAACCTTAAAACGTTGTACATGTAATTGTAGCCCACATAAGAAATTAAGTGGTGTTTTTGGTCAAACAGTAACATTATACTATGCTATTATATCGCATCGGCAGCATTACACCCCTGTATAGCAGTAGCCTATGTGTCGGTCTGCAAGAGGGTGAGAAACTCCTCATTAAATAGATTTTTTATCTTTATTTACACGGTTTTGGTTGCACTTCCTTTCAGAACACACTATCACAATAATTGTAATTCTACATTTCAAAGGAAAAAACAATATCTCACTTGGGATTGAAACTTGCTACAAACAGTGAATAGTACCAGGAGACAGGCTGGCTACACTGCTAATGATCCAGTTGACATTTCTTGCATGTTTAAGTAACTTTGAATAGCAGATCGTGCCATTTGACTTCTCTTAAGGACGCTTCCATGAACAAGTGTTGGATCATGTCCAACTATGTCAACGATTTTAATAAGCTGGAGAAGTTAGTATATGGCTTAATGTGCCAGGTTATGAAATGAAAACAGCTAACATGTAGCTTTTGATCACGTGCAACTATGTCACGATTTTAGTTGGCTGATGCTAAACTTAAACTAAAACTTAAACTGTTTCTAATGTTCTCAAGTATGGCCCCACTATTTGTAATCTACTGGCACTGCCATTTCCTGTTGAGGCGATAACTGTAGATTCTCCACAGTGCGCTGGGGCATGGACCAGAGAGGGGTTTTGAAGAGCCAGTCTGTGGGCCTGGGGGTAGGGATCAGTAGGGGTGTGCTCTGACTTCAGACTGTCCATTCAACATTGTAATATATTAGCCTGGCTCTGCCAGAGCCTGTGGTGGGCATCCTAATTAGAAAGACATTGATGCGTTTCAAATAGCACCCTATTCCTTATATAGTGCAGTACTTTTGACCAGGGCCAAATAGGGCTCTGGTGATAAGTAGTGCACTATATAGGGAATATGTTGCCATTTGGGACTCCACTATTGGGTAAGCTAGCTGGAAGGGAATTGTTATATCAACTGGGTTATGTGTATTATCGATCTGCTACATGATCATTGAGTACAAGTGTGACTGTTGAACCAATAAAACAATAAATGTTTACTTTGTTTTAGATGGATTTATTTTACAAGTTATCCAGTCAGGGTCACTGTGAGGCTTGCCTCCTATCTCTGCATTCACCTCACATGTCACACTTCTAACATATTCTCAGATAACACTAGGTAACATATTTTCAGATAACACTAGGTAACATATTTTCAGATAACACTAGGTAACATATTCTCAGATAACACTAGGTAACATATTCTCAGATAACACTAGGTAACATATTTTCAGATAACACTAAGTAACATTCTCAGATAACACTAGGTAACATATTCTCACATAACACTAGGTAACATATTCTCACATAACACTAGGTAACATATTTTTATTTGTTATTCAACCTTTATTTAACTAGGCAAGTCAGTTAAGAACAGATTCTTATTTACAATGACGGCCTACCCCCAGGGACGGGGGCCTRGGATTAAAAATAAAAAAAATTATACAGTATAAATATAGGACAAAACACCCATCACAACAAGAGAGACAACACAAATCTATATAAAGAGAGACCTAAGACCACAACATAGCAAGGCAGCAACACATGACAACACAGCATGGTAGCAACACAACATAGTAGCAACAYAAAATGGTAGCAGCTCTAAACATGGTATAAACATTATCGGACACAGACAACAACACAAAGGGCAAGAAGGTAGAGAMAACAATACATCACACAAAGCAGCCACAATTGTCAGTAAGAGTGTCCATGATTGAGTCTTTGAATGAAGAGATTGAGATAAAACTGTCCAGTTTGAGTGTTTGTTGCAGCTTGTTCTAGTCGCTTGCTGCAGCGAACTGAAAAGAGGAGTGACCCAAGGATGTGTGTGCTTTGGGGACCTTTAACAGAATGTGACCGGCAGAACGGGTGTTGTATGTGGAGGATGAGGGCTGCAGTAGATATCTCAGATGGGGGGAGTGAGGCCTAAGAGGGTTTTATAAATAAGCATCAACCGTTGGGTCTTGCGACAGGTAGAGATGACCAGTTTACACGAGTATAGAGTGCAGTGATGTGTCCTATGAGGAGCATTGGTGGCAAATCTGATGGCCGAATGGTCAAGAACATCTAGCCGCTCGAGAGCACCCTTGCCTGACAATCTATAAATTATGTCTCCGTAATCTTTCATGGGTAGGATGGTCATCTGAATCAGGGTTAGTTTGGCAGCTGGGGTGAAAGAGGAGCGATTACCATAGAGGAAACCAAGTCTAGATTTAACTTTAGCCTGCAGCTTTGATATGTACTGAGAGAAGGACCTGTCTCTTATACACATCTAGATGTGTATAAGAGACAGCCCTTGGTGACAGGTAGTGGCTGAGACAGCAGATTTTCTGACTTTATACAATGCACTCTTTGAGAGAGGTAGTTAGCAAACCAGCCCAAAGACCCCTCAGAGACACCAATACCCATTAGCCTGCCCACAAGAATGGAATGGTCTGCCGTGTCAAAAGCATGGCCAAGTCAATGAAAATAGCAGCACAATATTGCTTAGGATCAAGGGCAATGGTGACATCATTGAGGACCTTTAAGGTTGCAGTGACACATTCTTAACCTGAGCGGAAACCAGATTGCATATCCGAGAGAATACTATGGACATCAAGAAAGCCAGTCAGTTGAATGTTGACAAGTTTTTCCAACACTTTTGATAAACAGGGCAAAATAGAAATAGGCCTATAACAGTTAGGATCAGCTTGATCTCCCCATTTAAATAAAGGACGAACCGTGACTGCCTTCCAAGCAATGGGAACCTCCCCAGAAAGGAGAGACAGGTTAAAAAGGTTAGAGATAGGTTTGGCGATGATAGGGGCAGAAACCTTAAAGAAGARAGGGTATAAACCATCTGACCCAGATGTTTTTTTGGCGTCAAGTTTAAGGAGCTCCTTTAGCACCTCGGACTCAGTGACTGCCTGCAGGGAGAAACTTTGTAGCGGGCCAGAGGACAAAGAGGGGAAAGCATCGGGGATAGTCACATTAGAAGGGGTGGGAGATAAGGAAATGTTGAACGGGCAAGGAGGCATGGCTGAGTCAAATAGGAATCCTGACTTAATGAAGTGGTGATTAAAGAGCTCAGCCATGTGGTTCTTGTCATTAACAACCACATCATCAACATTAAGGGACATGGGCAGCTGTGAGGAGGAGGATTTATTCTCCAGGTCTTTAACCGTTTTCCAGAACTTCTTGGGGTTAGATCCACAGAGAGAGAACTGCTCCTTAAAGTAACTAACTTTGGCCTTACCTGATAGCCTGAGTGCACTTATTTCTCATTTGCCTGAACGATAGCCAGTCAGCCTGAGTATGCGTGTTCCGAGCCCCTGGTTCAAAGATCACGGTCGAACCAGGTGCTGAACCTGTTTTTAATACTCATTTCTTTAAGGGGGCATATTCTCAGATAACACTAGGTAACATATTTATTATTTTATTTAACTTTTATTTAACTAGTCAAGTCAGTTAAGAACAAATTCTTATTTAAAATGACGGCCTACCCCAGCCAAACCCACTGGGCCAATTGTGCGCCACCCTATGGGACTCCCAATCACGTCCAGATGTGATACAGCCTGGATTCGAACCAGGGACTGTAGAGATGCAGTGCCTTAGACCGCTGCACCAATCGGGAGCCCATATCTCAATTTTCTCAGGTAACACTACATTCCGTTGTTCTCGTACCTGTGTAGTAACAAAGTTATAACAAAAGTAACATTGTATTACCAGGTAGTTACATCTTGATTGTTTGGTGTGTGTATAATGATATATTAATCAAATACTTCAGAGAAAAGGTTAATGTGACAACAGGAATGTGTGTCTAGGTCACCAGAGGGAATCCTTCCTCCTCAAATATTAACAGAGTTACAAAGCTTGATACCCCTTTTTAAAACAAGTGATGCCCCTCTCTAAAACAATGGCTGTYAAAGCCCAGAGCSCCAGAGCTCAAACAACACACAGATGAGACTTCACCGGACATCACATAGAAGCTGTGATGAAGCCGCTGTCAGAGTGAGAAGYACATCCCTATGACCCTTTAGCCATTCTAACCGTCAGATAGTGACAGTGCTCAGGTGCCTTCCTCAACCACCCACCCAGTGCCTCACAAATGATGACATTTTCCTCTCATTACAACATTTCATAACCAACAACCCCAGTCTATGTGAATCAAAACAGCTTGATTTAGGGCAAGTGTAAAATAGTGCATAGTGTGGGATATCGGACATTTAAGTGGCTAAACTTAGTGGTAGCAGCTGTATAGATATAGGCACAGAAGGACATTTTGTCCAATGCAATAACAAACTTCATTATTAAAATGCTCTCAAAACATTAGCAAAGCATTGTCAAGCTATCTTTGTATCTTTAATTGTTACAGTGGTTGTGGAATATTAACTTATTTGCAAATGTTAATCAGCTTTGAAAGGCAGGAGAAGAGCAGTATCCTGTTAGAATGGCTCAGAGGGAAAATATGTGCTCCTGTCTAAAATACGTTGGAAAAACCCCTCATAAATATCGGTGATGAATTCGTAATTTTCACCTCAGCCTGTCCCTTTAATCGTGGACCAGCGCGTGACACCCAATCAGAAGCAGCTAAGGTCCGACAACTTCCAGAGGGAGAGATGCTCATCATGAGCGAGAGAAAGGGAGAGAGAGACCACTCCGTGTTCAGTGTGTCGGTCGCATACAACGGATTCACACAGGCGCACCTTGATTGAACTTTCTGCTACGTCAAACCGTGGTAAGTGTCAATGTGTTTTATTTAACTGTGGATGCTGAAATAGCGGTCGTGAAATATTGTCTTTTTGACTGTCTTTTACAATAGACGAGCACTTTAACGTGTTCAATTGTTCGGTAGACTGCGCTTCCTCCAGTTTGTTAAAAAATAGCTGATAACTTCAACAAAGTTGCTTTCATTTGATAATTTAGAATTAAACTATCTCATAACTTGGTCTAATTGATCTTATCAAGCTAAAACCTGAATGTTTTCTCGAAAATAAAAATGCACTAGCTTTGTGTCGAAAAAGCTGCATATTTWCATGTTCCCTGTATAGTCTGTCATGATACAATCAGACCCCTTAATTTAATCCGATTTAAAGTTATCTAAGTTATTTTTTATTGTTAGTGGCAGTTATGTCTTTAGTGATAGTGTTGTTTGGCACCAGTGGCGCAAGGTGTGGGTTCCTGTTTCATGTTACATGTCAGGGAATTATATCAAGGCTCCCTTGTAAAATATAATTGTTTTTTAGATTAAATGGATTATGATGGCCATGTTTGTTGAATGGTAATGGGAAGTCTCATGATATAGTAGACTACTGTAGGTTACTGTTTATAGTGGTATTGTATTAGTGGTAAAGCACTCATAGCCAACAGTGAAAACCTTTTGTATGCCCTATTAGAAATGCTTGGTGTGTACTGTTTTATTTATTGTTTAGACACTGGCGCTCTATTGCTGTGGACCTGGACATACTCTAATGTAGATGTGGGTGTTACCCTAAATCCAAGTCTAGTCTACCCGTTAGTCAGAGCTGAGGCAAGACACCTGTATCTTACCGTTCTCAGACGGCTATGTCCTATGTGCAGAGCATGCCCCAGGAGTTTGTGAATGATAAATTATGTAAAAAATGAAAATACAGGCAAAACATCGCCCTTTATTTTCCACAGCAATAATTAGAATCTATTTAACCCATGAATTCCAGGTGGTTGCCAAATAGCATTTTTAATGACTAAGATAAATAAATAATTGTGTTAAAGATCAATTAGCCTGTTCAAATTAGTCACACATTTTTGTGATGTGTATTCATGAATAAGAAAGTGTTTATTTTGGTAAAGCATGACTGATTATTAACACACCTTCTTGAGCACATAGTACTGCATAGCCGACTGTACCAAGACAGGCAATGGGTCTAAAACAATTTCTCTGAATGTTAGAAGCCTGAAATACTGAARTGCTGTTGTAAAAAGCTTGCAATACTATTGATTGATGATGATTATCTTATAAATGACCTGTTGTGTGGATGTTGTAAATATACCCAACATTCAACATTCTGAGTGTCTCCAGTACTATAGAAAGCCCAGCTCTACGCTAGTTTCCCACTACCCACCCAGGTCACTGTGACCTTTGGAACAAACTGCTTTCCACTGATTACTCCAGTAGACAAGATTGGTTATCCCACTGTCTTAAACCTAGATTAAAACAATTATGTGACCCTTCACTATAGGGAATTATGATTCATTTCTATGTCCACTATGTGAGGTGTTCCAATTGAGTCTCATTTGGAAAATCCACACATCTCTTTAATTGTGCCCTCATGTGGTCACAGAGGAACATGCACACAGGAATGGATGTTCCCATATGGGTATATTGATCACACAGTAATGTTTTCACACCTATGTGTCTCTTGGAATAGCCTTTTTCTTAACTACTTTCATCTTACATGTCTAAAAGTGTTATTGAGAGTGAGTGTGAATAGTACATGCCATCCACTGTATTCTCAGAAGACCTATTCTTTATTCACATCATCCGTCAGCAGTTTCATTTTACCACAACGTAATCCGAGTGCACTCACATTTGTCAAACAGTATAATCGAACTGAAATTATTTGAGGTCTGTATGTAAATGTAACTAGATTTGTAAATAGTGTTGTATGCTAATTAGCTTGTGTGTCACCTCATTTGACAATGGGCCATTGTCCCGTGTGTTTGTCCAGCTAGCGAGAGGTTGGAATGCATTGACTAGCACAGGTCTGTCATCAGTTACACAGGAACTTACATATAAAGGTGTTTGTGATATTTTTATTGATCAAACTCCTGAAATTTGGGATGACACCATGAATACTGGTCTTCTGAGAGAACAATGTACTATATCCAAGCCATTGAATAGCATAGGCAGAGCTATAATGAGTTACTGAATTGTTATATTCAAATTAACAATTACTTTTGACAACAAATCTGCTCTTCTGCCTGGAATAGAATAATTAAATTGTCTTTCGAAGACAACTTATGCCCCTTTTCAAACATTTTCATGCACTGTTTGACAGCCATGGCAATTATAGCTTACTTGAGAGGGAGCCTTATCAGCAGTCAGCATGTCTATAACAAGGCCTAATGTTGTCATTAAATCTCTCTTTGTTTTTTAACACTACTGTATCTGGAATAACAAGGACAAAAATAACAACTTACATTCCCATGATAATCTATCAATGGACTGAAAACACTACTGTACATTTAACACACAAAAAATACAATAAATATTCTTCAAAGATCAGTGAAGGCATGGTGAATGAATGTATTCTTTTCAGATAGGTTGGTGTACTACCAACTATGAAAACAAGCCGATCGATTTGTTATTGATTGAGAGCTGCAACCTCTAGTACAAGTGTTCTTTGCCACGGGCCTTATTTTGTATCATTGAAGGATTGGCTGTAAATGTGAGTTTGGTGTTTGAAATAGAGAGGAGCTCTTTCCCTGTTAAAGCTAATAGATTGTTTATTTCTTCCCAGTGCAGAATCCCCACCCTGAGGCTAACACGCACACTGGTGTCATACCCACACACAATCTCTTCTTTCCATTAGAAATGTTAGCTTTATTTGTTTGGTTAGTTCTCAGGCTTTGTCAAGCATAATTGAAGGTGAAATACTTCACAGAAAGAGATTTGAAAAGAGGGCATTGATGTAGGAACGCTAGTTTGAAACATAATTGCTCATGGACCCACTCGCTCTATTAGAACGGCAGCTARGTTTTCATAAACACTCTTTGTATCTGCCATTTCAATTATTGAATTTAAGAAGTATGGGAAAGAATGAGAATTTGTTGGTAAAAATGAAAAGCAACGTTTAAATGTTTATTTTGTGCGATAGTTTAACCCTTGTATCCATCAGCTGCAATGTGTTAACTGAGGCAATAGACGTATTTGCTCTCCTATTGACCATTTGCAAGACATTTAGCTGTGTATACAGTTAGGCCTAACATCAAGTAGTTTATTGACCAAACCTGTGGCATAACTCAAGATGGCCAGTGCTTCTTTCACATACATCTTAACCATGATGACACATGTTGACCTCTGGGGGTCATCCAGTGCTTGACCCTGCCCTCTTCCCACTGCACTGATTTCTCCAAGGGGATTCGTCTTAATGCTGCTCCCCCTTCTGACATGTGTGGGTGTTTACTGTTAACATGGAACAGGGAGTGGAAGGTCAAACATTTTAGACTTGAAATATTGAATATCTCTTCGGCCCAACTCCCAGACAAATTCTTCTCTTGCATGAGGACAGTAGGAGTTGGTTGAATATGGACAGTGGTTTTGAATTAGATATTATTATATAATTATTTTCCTATGGTTTTGGCAATTGCTAGCAGTCTCATGATTCCGTTATGGTTCATTAGAGAAGCTGGAACACGGCCATAGAACAAGCCTACTGGGCACAGACGTCAATTCAGTGTCTATTCCACGTTGGTTCAATGTAATTTGAAACAGTGAAACGACGTGGAAACAACGTTGATTCAACCACACACACACACACACACACACACACACACACACACACACACACACACACACACACACACACACACACACACACACACACACACACACACACACACACACACACACACACACACACACACAACACACACACACACACATAAACAGTAGCTCCACCAGACGCTGGCACATTTGCATTGTAATAGAGAGGCAGCCACATTCCAGTTCCTGGCCACAATGGCGGAGGAAAAGCTCTGACTTGAAGACTCCTGCTGGGTCTTTGCACAAGCGGACCATAAAGCTGCCGTTCTCACACTTTCTCCTCCTCCAAGGAGGAACCCAAACAGCCACCCACAACACACACTGGGAGACACTGGGTTACACAGGAAGCCCCATTGACGACGACGCCATAAATKAAAGACACACACAGGTTAAGAAGGTGTAATCTTCTTTAGTATCCAACACTAAAGCAATGAACCACTACACACGCATGGATGATTGAGGAAACAAAACAGCTTTGGGAGGTCTAAACAAGACAAACACACACAAATGTATTTATCTGGAAAACTGTTAGCCGACATCTATGTTTGGGTGGAATGTATTTGTCCTCAAAATGCAATCATGTAAGAAGAACTTCTGTAGGTGCAATGGTGTGGAACTGACATGTGTCCCGCCATTCAAACAATGATGGAAACAGGACCAATACATACAGAATCAGAGGTGGCACAATGTAATGAGCATTGCCTCCAAATCACATCATGCCTCTTTTCTGGTTACGTAATTAAGAGGTCCCATCTGGTATGAGCATGACAGCGACCGACGCTCCTTGACAGTAATTGTGTTGGTGCACATGGCAGTTCCATTCAGGAAAACGCACACACTCAACATCTATTATCTCCTCTTGTTAAGATTAGTGCACACATTTTGCTGGGGAGATTATAGTGGGAGTGGGGAGGGACTGGGACCCTTGTAAGTGATGGGAGATGAGAGGGGGAGATGGGAGCAGGGATTAGCACCCATGTTTTGTGACAGTCTTCTCTACTCAGAGAATGCACTATAATAGTTGTACAAGCTCAAATCAGACTGCTCAATGCAAATAGGTTGTTTTTTTTCCTGAAGGGAGGATTGCTATATTGAGTAAGATATGTCAGGTTATCATTCATCATTTGATTTCACTCATTGTTTTGTTTTCAACGGTACAAAACAAAGAAATAAGAGATGTTACATGAGAGGAGGAAATCTTTATCACTTAGAGCAGACAAGTCAAAGAGTGTTGCAAGCAGAGCCAAGCAAAGTGATAGATAATATGGCATCATGAAGTCTATAGTCTAGACAGACTCCCCTCCCTAAACAGACAGATCAATAGGTATTGATGGCCTACTGGTCCCTGGGGAATGACAGTCAGCTGCTTGGCTGCCTATCGCTCCGAGTGCTGGCAACCTGATAGCAGCCCCCCTCCTAACATCCACCACCCAAATGCAATTTACCTTCCAGACATAMATTTTTTTATAGGGAAGTTGGATACTGTGGAATAGATATAGAAAAACATGTTTTTCTGGCCTTGGGTGCATTTAGTGTGCTTCTATTATTTTATATCAGCCTTAGCTGCTGTACCATACCAAATTCATACGCTTTTGTAATACAGTACACATTAAAACTGTTCCAAAAGTTAGTCAACAGCTGATAGTTCCACCTCCATGACTTATTCATTAGCAGTCTGCAGACAGTGTGCGTGTTTCTGTGACACAGGAACACCCATTAGGTGCCTTTATAAGGCTGCTCTGCCCTGTTGTTGTAGCAGTCCTTTCACCTGTTGACCGCCTACCCCCTCTCCCTCCTCACACACAGGCAGCCCAGGGCTGACATTCTCCTTTCTTCACCTCTAATTGCTCCTGTGGGACTCATTAGGCCCACTGTGGCTGTGGCTGAGGCAGTGGCTGAGGCAGTCTCATCAGGCTCGCTGAGGCAGTGTCTGAGGCAGTCTCATCAGGCTCGCTGAGACAGTGTCTGAGGCAGTCTCATCAGGCTCGCTGAGACAGTGTCTGAGGCAGTCTCATCAGGCTCGCTGTGACAGTGGCTGAGGCAGTGTCTGAGGCAGTCTCATCAGGCTCGCTGAGACAGTGGCTGAGGCAGTCTCATCAGGCTCGCTGTGACAGTGGCTGAGGGAGTGGCTGAGGTAGTCTCATCAGGCTCGCTGTGGCTGAGGCTAAGGCAGTAGCTGAGGCTGTCTGCAGGGTGGCAGAACAGAAGGGATGAGCTGCTGCGCTGGGTTCTCACCCCCACCACATGACACAATCTTAAGCCCAGCTCTTCACTCCTGTCACCCCCACAAGTGTTGCTAGTCTATTGGTCCTCGCTCTCCACCCGCCTCCCCGCTGACTCCCCACAGCCTGTCAGACCCCCTCTAACCCCCCTACCCCGCACTACTCTTCAACACCCTACGGCACAGCCCTCCTCCCCTTTAAATCTCCCTGCCATGAAATGCAAGGCTATAAAGGCAGCAGGGAGAGAACGAGTGTCGTGTCACCTGAAGGTCATACTAGATGGTCTAGTAGGTTTGTATTGCAGTGACATGAGATGGCATGTTGTCCAAAATAGAAGATAGATTTTTCCCCTGTGTGTTTGTATTATGTCTGTATTAGTCTGTATTATGAATGTAATACTAATCTATATGGTAATGTATATTGGATGCATTTAGATAGATATTGTATGTATCACATCCAGAATACAGACTCTGAAATAAATATGATGTGTTATTAATATAATGATTATTCAGCTTAATGTTTAATAATATTGAGCAGCCTTTGGATGGTTTTAATGTGTTATTGTATTAACGTACAGAGGTAGGCTCCAGTGAATCTTAACCACTGGCTTGTTCATTCATCTCACACAAGTTGATATTCAGGCTGCACTGCATGGACCCTTGTCTCTCAGCAGGACCTGTCAATGCATTAACAGACATTTTGTAGTGGGAATGTATGGGAAGCTGTGTGTCTGTGTCCTCTGATATAGTATGTAAAAAAACACTCTAGATCCAGGTGACTTCCCCCAGTGAGAGACTCTCAGGGGATTTAACAGGTCAGAAAGCTGAGGCAAATGGCTCCCGGCTGGGCTGGGGCCTTGACTAATGTGCTTCACTAGGCTAGTCCCACTACTCTACTTTGCAGTTTTCTAGGCCTCACTTCCACACTGATATACACAGGGATTAATCCCATCAACTGAACATATAGTAAGAACCCCCAGCCCACGGTCCCCAGTACCCTAGCACACAATTACAACCCCCTGGGGTCCTTTTAACCAGACTGATTCTGACAGCAAATCAATACACTTTAGTATCTGTTGGTACCTTATTCAATTAGTCTAATTCATAAAGCAGGCATAATGGTCCTAATGGAAGAGAGGTTGAAAGGTTGAATGGCAGCAGTAGAAAAGCAACGACATGATTGCAGGAGTTAATCCGCCMATCTTAATTATGTATTTTAACTGATTCGTGGCCTCTGCATCCGTCCCTGTCACCGTCAGTGAAGCAGTGTTGACCCTTAGCTTTCTATGCTGATGAGTAGGCACACATTTAATACCAGCACCGACACTGTAGATCACACGTCGTAGAGGGGAAACAGAAATGCACTGAATAGAAAATACATCTGCACTACCCTCCCCTTTCCACTGCAATCACGTTGGCAATTTCCTTGATAAGTAGAAAAGGGGCCGAGGCATGGCTTGACGAGTGAAGTCGCTGACGATTGCTGGAGATGATGTTGGTAGCAGGATGCTTCTGTCTGTGTGTGGTTTATATTTCATCTGGTCAGCGTGGCATGTTATTAGGTTGTATAACACCAATGCAGATAGTGTTCACAGTAGATACAGAAAAGGACATTACCATAAGTGACATATTGGCTCTGTAAGTGTTCTGTTCTCTAAAATAGAGCAGTTCATGTGGATGTGGACTATCGATTAATTGATTAGTGTGCAAACCCCTTTTAGTCTTTTCTGTGTTAAAGGCTTATTGAAATCAAAGGCATTCCAGTTTTTTCAATTAAGGTTTTCAATAGCATTATTCAATTGTCTGTTTGTTTTTCTGTTAGATTTTATTGTCTGTTAGATTTTCTATTTCTACTTTGCACATTCTTCCACTGCAAATCTACCATTCCAGTGTTTTACTTGCTATATTGTATTTACTTCACCACCATGGCCTTTTTTTGCCTTTACCTCCCTTATGTCACTTCATTTGCTCACATTGTATATAGACTTATTTTTCTACTGTATTATTTACTCCATGTTTTACTCCATGTGTAACTCTGTGTTGTGTCGAACTGCTTTGCTTTATCTTGGCCAGGTCGCAATTGTAAATGAGAACTTGTTCTCAACTTGCCTACCTGGTTAAATAAAGGTGAACAAAAAAAATAAAAAATAAAAAATGATACCCCCTACTTTTCAAAATGGATGGAAATTGGAGGGAAAAAAACGCAATGGGAAACAAAATGATCTCCAGAGTGAAAATATGTCCCTATAATTGTTTCTCATCTTCCCCTCCGCAAGGTTTCTCCACAGGCATCAAGGAAGAGGACTATGAGGGTGAAGCCCAGCTCCCTTAAAGGACGTAAAAACCAGCGCAGATAGAGGATTGGCGTTCTGTGCAAATACCACAATTCCACCATGAGGACTTGCTTGCTGACCATTATATGGGCGTGCTTGTCCCTTTATGTGAACTCCACGTCTATTAGCAGAAAGACTGTGTTAGAGATGGGAGGAGAGGAGGACAGCGATGGAGCAAAGGGAGGGAAGATACTGAAACGTTTCAAACGAGGATGGATGTGGAACCAGTTCTTTCTACAGGAAGAGTACACTGGGAGTGATAAGCAGTACATTGGCAAGGTATGTCCATTAGCCTCCTTTTGTTTAATTGTTGCCATGCACTTCAGTGTGTGGGGAAAACTCCACTGTCTGCAACTGTTGAATTCCGGCCTTGACACAAAGATAATATGAATATTGAGAAATCTTCCAGAGCATCAAATGCCAATTAGGCTTGGGCGGTATACCGTATATAACGTATACTGGGGTATTTTGAAATACCGGCGGTAAGATTTTCAAAACCGTACAAAAGAATTCAATTTATTTGACATTTTTGGGGGGTTGGGGGGTGCTACACCGCTGTGCTACACCAGCGTGCTACACCGCTGCTTATAACTATAAGTAATGATAACACTTTATTTGGATAGTCCATCTGTAGATGCTCTACAGACTATCAGTAACATTTTAATTAACTATCTACTTACCCCTTACCCTAACTTTAGTTGCTAATCAACAGATCGTTTTTTGATAGTATGACCACCCGTAGAGCATCTAGAGATGGAAAATCCAGACTATCCACATAAAGTTTGACCAAGTTAACTATCTATGCTCAGGGCTCCTGCTATGCATTTGGTTTGCTAACTTGCTAGATAAGTGGCTAGATTGCAAGATCAAGCTTCTTGGTTACAGCAGAGACAATCAATCGCCTCCTGGATCAAGATCCCTGCTGCCTACATTTGTTTTGTGCGTAAAAAAACAACATATTAATATAGCACCCCTTGTGTGCACTACCGGTAATACCATATACCCCGGTATGGTACAGGAACAGTATGAAAATCTGGAGACCACCCAACCCTAATATCAATGTCTCTGGCCAGATAAACCTAAGACAATATCCCCCCACGAGGATTGGGATATTCTGATGTACAAAAACAGCATGCATTGCCACCTTTACCTCAGATCTCAGAAGACAATAGATAGAGCCATGAATCAGAAGTAGTATTGTGGAGTAGCTAGATGTGGAGATGCCTGCAGCACTGCAGGGGGCCTGTTTTAGGAGGCTAGAGATAGAAGAAATACTGGAGCTACTGAGGCCATGTTGTACCCTGTTGTACCCTGTAACCCTCCAGGCTCTTACAGCGAGACCCAGCTTCACAGAGCATGCAGGGAGATGATCAAGGATGGAGAGAAAAAAGGGCAAACGCAGAGTGGGAGAGAAAGTTATTCTGGAGCCACCACCACTAGTCTTGCATTAGGTTACTCTGTGGAGCCCTGGGGAGTGGAGCAACGCTGTGTGGTGGATTATTTCCATATGCATTGTAGAAAATGATTCACCTTGTCAGGTCCCTCTTTTTTTTCACCAAGCCTGGCTCTGTGCTGCCATGCATATAATAAGATGTTATCTGTCACATGTGATGTTGACTGTTCTGTCCTCTCTGATGGAACTGAACAGCCTTGTTGTGTGTTATAGATGTTCAGGCTAAGACCGCGCGTGAGTCACCATAAAAATGTACCTTTATAATAAAGCATTCCATGCATTATCACATTTCCAGACTTGTAAGTAAGATATCTTACTATTACTAAAGTGATGAGTAAATTGGATAGTCATAATTTAGGATAATAATATAACTCAATCACTGTTCGCAAAAAAGACTGTTCGATGCAGTGCATAGTGGAGTAGGCCTAGGCTACAGTGCATTTGGAAAGTATTCAGACCCCTTGACTTTTTCCATAGTTTGTTACATTACAGCCTTATTCTAAAATGGATTAAATACACATTTTTCCTCATCAATCTACACATAATACCGCATAACGACAAAGAAATAACAGGTCCACCTGTGGTAAATTCAATTGATTGGACAAGATTTGTAAAGGCACACACCTGTCTAGATAAGGTCCCACAGTTGACAGTGCATGTCAGAGCAAAAATCAAGCAATGAGGTCGAAGAAATTGTCCATAGAGCTCCGAGACAGGATTCTTTCGAGGCACAGATCTGGGGAAGGGTACCAAAAATGTCTGTAGCATTGAAGGTCCCTAAGAAGACTGTGGCCTCCATCATTCTTAAATGGAAGAAGTTTGGAACCACCAAGACTCTTCCTAGCGCTGGCCACCGGGCCAAACTGAGCAATCGTGGGAGAAGGGCCATGGTCAGGGAGGTGACCAAGAACCCGATGGTCACTCTGACAGAGCTCCAGAGTTCTAGATGGACAACCATATCTGCAGTACTCCACCAATCAGGCCTTTATGGTAGAGTGGCCAGACGAAAGCCATTCCTCAGTAAAAGACACATGACAGCCCGCTTGGAGTTTGCCAAAAGGCACCAAAATTCTCTGGTCTGATGAATCCAAGATTGAACTCTTTAGCCTGAATGCCAAGTGTCACATCTGGAGGAAACCTTGCACCATCCCTACAGTGACGATTGGTGGTGGCAGCATCATGCAGTGGGGATGTTTTTCAGCGGCAGGGACTTGGAGACTAGTCAGGATCGAGGGAAAGAGGAACGGAGCAAAGTACAGAGAGATCCTTAACGAAAACCTGCTCCAGAGCGCTAAGGACCTCAGACTGGGGCGAAGGTTCACCTTCCAACAGGACAACGACCCTAAGTATACAGGCAAGACAAGGCATGAATGGCTTCAGGACAAGTCTCTGAATGTCCTTGAGTGGCCCAGCCAGAGCCCGGACCTGAAAATAGCTGTGCAGTGACGCTCCCCATCCAACATGACAGAGCTCGAGAGGATCTGCAGTGAAGAATGGGAGAAACTCCCCCAATTTTTTATTTATTTAAACCTTTATTTAACCAGGTAGGCAAGTTGAGAACAAGTTCCCATTTACAATTGCGACCTGGCCAAGATAAAGCAAAGCAGTTCGACACGTACAACAACACAAAGTTACACATGGAGTAAAACAAACATACAGTCAATAATACAGTAGAAAAATAAGTCTATATACAATGTGAGCAAATGAGGTGAGATAAGGGAGGTAAAGGCAAAAAAAAGGCCATGGTGGCGAAGTAAATACAATATAGCAAGTAAAACACTGGAATGGTAGATTTGCAGTGGAAGAATGTGCAAAGTAGAGATAGAAATAATGGGGTGCAAAGGAGCAAAATAAATAAATAAATAAATTCCCAAAGATTGGGAATCTCAGACGACACGAAAGAGAGGTTGAACAGGCTAGTAATAGGGGTTGCAACAATTTCGGCAGATAATTTTAGAAAGAAAGGGTCCAGATTGTCTAGCCCGGCTAATTTGTAGGGGTCCAGAATTTGCAGCTCTTTCAGAACATCAGCTGACTGGATTTGGGAGAAGGAGAAATGGGGAAGGCTTGGGCGAGTTTGTCACGTTTGTCATAGTGAGGAGACCAAAGYGCAGCGTGATGTGAATACATACTTTTAATGTAAGACGAATAAACACGAAGAACACTAAACAGACTAACAAAATAACAAAACGAACGTGAACGCCATAAACAATGAGTGCAGACATGCAACTTCACATAGACAATAACCCACAAACCAAACTGGAAAATGGCAACCTAAATAGGATCACCAATCAGAGACAACGATAAACAGCTGCCTCTGATTGGGAACCAATCTAGGCCACCATATACCTGCATATGTCTAGACTAGACACACACACCTAGACATACAAAAAACACTAAACAAGACAAAAACACACATACCACCCTCGTCACACCCTGACCTAACCAAAATAATAAAGAAAACAAAGAATACTAAGGTCAGGGCGTGACAGTACCCCCCCCCCCCAAAGGTGCGGACTCCGGCCGCAAAAACCTGACTCTAAAGGGGAGGGTCCGGGTGGGCCTTTTTCATGGCGGTGGCTCGGGTGCGGGACGTGGACCCCGCTCCACCTCAGTCTTGGCCCACTTAGGTGGTGCCTCTGGAGCGGGGACCCTCGCAGCGGGCCCCGGACTGAAGACCATCGTAGAGGGCGCCACTGGACGGAAGGGCGCCTCTAGACTGAGGAGCGGCTCTGGCTGCTCCGGACAGGAGGGCGACTCCGGCAGCTCCGGACAGGAGGGCGACTCTGGCAGGGAGCGTTTGACAGTGATGAGTGGAGGTCGTTTGACCGCTGACCCATTACGGATGCAGGCAATGAGGCAGTGATTGCTGAGATCTTGGTTGAAAACAGCAGAGGTGTATTTAGAGGGCAAGTTGGTTAGGATGATATCTATGAGGGTGCCTGTGTTTACGGCTTTGGGGTGGTACTTGGTAGGTTCATTGATAATTTGCGTGAGATTGAGGGCATCAAGCTTAGATTGTAGGATGGCTGTGGTGTTAAGCATGTTCCAGTTTAGGTCGCCTAGCAGCACGAGCTCTGAAGATAGATGGGGGGCAATCAGTTCACATATGGTGTCCAGAGCACAGCTGGGGGCAGAGGGTGGTCTATAGCAGGCGGCAACGGTGAGAGACTTGTTTTTAGAGAGGTGGATTTTTAAAAGTAGAAGTTCAAATTGCATGGGTACAGACCTGGATAGTAGGACAGAACTCTGCAGGCTATCTTTGCAGTAGATTGCAACACCGCCCCCTTTGGCCGTTCTATCTTGTCTGAAAATGTTGTAGTTAGGAATGGAGATTTCAGAATTTTTGGTGGTCTTCCTAAGGCAGGATTCAGACACTGCTAGGACATCCGGGTTGGCAGAGTGTGCTAAAGCAGTGAATAAAACAAACTTAGGAAGGAGGCTTCTAATGTTAACATGCATGAAACCAAGGCTATTATGGTTACAGAAGTCATCAAAAGAGAGCGCCTGGGGAATAGGAGTGGAGCTAGGCACTGCAGGGCCTGGATTCACCTCTACATCACCAGAGGAACAGAGGAGGAGTAGGATAAGGGTACGGCTAAAAGCTATGAGAATTGGTTGTCTAGAATTTACGGAACAGAGTAAAAGGAGATTTCTGGGGGCGATAAAATAGCTTCAAGGTATAATGTACAGACAAAGGTATGGTAGGATGTGAATACAGTGGAGGTAAACCTAGGTATTGCGTGATGATGAGAGAGATATTGTCTCTAGAAACATCATTGAAACCAGGTGATGTCATCGCATGTGTCGGTGGTGGAACTGAAAGGTTGGATAAGGTATAATGAGCAGGGCTAGAGGCTCTACAGTGAAATAAGCCAATAAACACTAACCAGAACAGCAATGGACAAGGCATATTGACATTAAGGACAGGCATGCTTAGTCGAGTGATCATAAGGGTCCAGTGAGTAGTGAGGTTGGTTGGGGTAACGGCGATTCAGACAGCTAGCCGGGCCATCGGTAGCAAGCTAGCATAGGATGGAGGTCTGTTTTTAGCCACCTCGTGCGTTTCCGATGGTAGATTAGTGGGGTTCCGTGTGGTAGAGGGGATCAATCCAATTGGCAAAATAGATATAGTTATAGTGACCCAAGAAAAATTGTCCGATAGACCTATTCAGATAGCAGCCGATAAGACAGCTAACGATTAGCGGGCCGCAGATGGGAGTTCAGGTAACATCGCGACGAAGGGGCCAGTTGGATAACTCCCTCGGGCAGATAACGTCGGTAGTCCAGTCGTGAAGGCCCGGTGGGCCAAGCTTGTAGCATCATACCCAAGAAGACTTGAGGCTGTGATCGCTGCCAAAGATGCTTTAACAAAGTACTGAGTAAAGGGTCTGAATACTTATGTAAATGTGATATTTAAGTTTTGTAGTCTTTATAAATTTGCCAACGTTTCTAAAAACCTATTTTTGCTTTGTCATTATGGGGTATTGAGTGTAGATTGATGAGGGGGGAAAAACGATTTAATCAATTTTAGAATAAGGTAACGTAACAAAATGTGGAAAAAGTCAAGGAGTCTGAATACTTTCCAAATGCACAGTATATCAGAGACCTTGGTGTCAGTATTGACTCTCTATCAAAATAAAGGTTAAATCAAATGTATATGACTGGAGACATTAGCAAAATCTTTTTAATTACAGGGTAGCCTGTACTCTGCTGAAACTGACAAGCAGATCAATAAAAACGACGTTGTCTGCAACTATCTCATAGGCTTACGGAAAGGAGAGACATAAATAAAATATGATCTAACCTGGAGAAGGAAATTATTGTCCAAGAACAAACTTTAAAATGGCAATGACCCAATAATAAAGACAGTGAATATGCGCAATCACCGGGGATATGGCCAATGCTCCGCGTGTGCCAATAAGATAGGCTACCGTTCGTTCAATTAAGTTTAGAGTCTTTTCCTTGTCTTCTCTTTGCAGCAATAGGCATTTGGTTTCCAAACTATGTTTTCCTGCAATTGTATTTTGAAATGTTGCGATATGCCTGGCTGGGCCTCTCTTTCACTGATATTCGCAATTCAACAATCATCTAGTGTATTTCGTATTTGCCGTGTGCGCTGCCCTAATTGCGGGCCCTTCCTCTGATTCTCCAAATCATGCTTTATGGTGTAGTAGCATATTTTGAATGAATCCATTTATTTCTGTATAGACAGGAGTAGCCTAATTAGGATATATCATGTGTTGGCATAGAAGCCATATATTATTATTTTTTTTTTTGGGGGGGGGGGTAGATCAGCTTTAATTAGATAGATTGTGGCTTCTATCAATGTATTTGTCTGCATAAATTCCAACCCCCCATATAGATTTTTAAATAATTATATTTAATATTTCTTTTTCTTCATTATTATTTTCCCATGACCCTACAATCCTCCCCTAATTGGAGTAAACTAATGGACAACAATACTTAGGCTTCGACTTCCAGTTTATACATACTAACATACATTTCACAGAATAGTATATTTAAAATGTGTTATCTTTGTTTGTTTTAGTCCAAACCTTCAGTTACCTCAACCCCTCCCATCTACAGTTGAAGTCGGAAGTTTACATACACCTTAGCCAAATACATTTAAACTCAGTTTCACAATTCCTGACATTTAATCCTAGTAAAAAGTCCTGTCTTAGGTCAGTTAGGATCACCACTTTATTTTAAGAATGTGAAATGTCAGAATAATAGTAGAGAGAATATTTATTTCAGCTTTTATTTCTTTCATCACATTCCCAGTGGTCAGAAGTTTACATACACTCAATTAGTATTTGGTAGCATTGCTTAAATGATTTAACTTGGGTCAAATGTTTTGGATAGCCTTCCACAAGCTTCCCACAATAAGTTGGGTGAATTTTGGCCCATTCCTCCTGACAGAGCTGGTGTAACTGAGTCGGTTTGTAGGCCTCCTTGCCGCACAGCTTTTTCAGTTCTGCCACAAATGTTCTATAGGATTGAGGTCAGGGCTTTTGTGTGGCCACTCCAATACCTTGACATTGTTGTCCATAAGCATTTTGCCACAACTTTGGAAGTATGCTTGGGGTCATTGTCCATTTGGAAGACCCATTTGCGACCAAGCCTTAACTTCCTGACTGATGTCTTGAAATATTGCTTCAATATCCACATAATTTTCCATCCTCATGATGCCATCTATTTGTGAAGTGCACCAGTCCCTCCTGCCAGAGGACCCACAACAATGATGCTGCCACCCCGTGCTTCACGGTTGGGATGGTGTTCTTTGGCTTGCAAGCGTCCCCCTTTTTCCTCCAAACATAACGATGGTCATTATGGCCAAACAGTTCTATTTTTGTTTCATCAGACCAGCGGACATTTCTCCAAGAAGTATGATCTTTGTCCCCATGTTCAGTTGCAAACTGTAGTCTGGCTTTTTTTCTTTGTCCCCATGTTCAGTTGCAAACTGTAGTCTGGCTTTTTTATGGAAAGCGGCCTTTCAGGTTATGTCGATATAGGACTCGTTTTACTGTGCATATAGATACTTTTGTACCTGTTTCCTCCAGCATCTTCACAAGGTCCGTTGCTGTTGTTCTGGGATTTAATTGCACATTTCGCACCAAAGTACGTTCATCTCTAGGAGACAGAACGCGTCTACTTCCTGAGCGGTATGACGGCTGCGTGGTCCCATGGCGTACTATTGTTTGTACAGATGAACGTGGTACCTTCAGGTGTTTGGAAATTGCTCCCAAGGATGAACCAGACTTGTGGAGGTCTACATTTTTTTCTGAGGTCTTGGCTGATTTCTTTTGATTTTCCCATGATGTCAAGCAAAGAGGCACTGAGTTTAAAGGTAGGCCTTGAAATACATCCACAGGTACACCTCCAATTGACTCAAATGATGTCAATTAGCCTATCAGAAGCTTCTAAAGCCATGACGTAATTTTCGTCATGAAAAATTACTTGTGTCATGCACAAAGTAGATGTCCTAACCGATTTTCCAAAACTATAGTTTGTTGACAAGAAATTTGTGGAGTGGTTAAAAAACTAGTTTTGTTGACTCCAACCTCCAATATCTGAAGACCATCCAGTTTTGATTTCTAGCTGCCATATATTTTCCACTGAGCTGTGAGGTTTCACAAAAGTTCTGAACCTTTCTATTTTTATAGTTTCTACAGATTGTAAATTAACCGTTGTGTGATGTTCATGTTTTTGTTATTCACCCAATGTTCACAGGTCTGATGGACCCACAATATTATTGGGTTTTTAAAACAATACAGCCATAACAATTTACGTAAAAATACCTAATATTTAATACTTAGATGTTGACTTATATCAATTACAAGACATATAGACAGCATACATGGTTCATATTTGCCATTTACCTCTGCTAGATCACATTTATCAATAAAAGCGCTATTATTTTTATTTGATAAAATGTGATTTTTGTAAACAAATTAATTATAATCAAGACATAGGTGGAATAAATCCTGTTTATCTTGAACAAATATACATGAAACAAGGTTTATCACTATTGATGTTTATTGCTTTTTACTGAACAAAGTGGAAGGACAAATTTGACAGTTCATACAGTATTTTATGGAAATGATCATTGAGCCCCATTGAAAACAAATTAAGGCTGGTCTACACACCACATGACAGAGTTTTACTGTGTGTGTGTTGCAAATGTATTTCTTGCACTTGATGCATGTGTACTGTGTCTTCCTGTCCTTCTTGGGTCCACACACATCGCAGCACTTCTTCTTGTTGCTACCGGCTGCAATCTAGAATGATGAAAACACTTAGTTCAGGAATTTTACTAGGAAGACAGTAGCATGCCTCAGTGCCTGATTTTGAACAGCCAGTTTAAACTTGTATGTTGTCGTGTAGCTTTTTGTTTTCAATGGGAGCTAATGATTATTTCCTAAAATCTTTGTATGAACTGTCCAATTTGTCCGTGGTCCACTTTTTAGTATAAAGCAATAAAATCAATAGTGATAAAACTTGTTCCATGTAATTATGGGTTCAGATAAACAGGATTTATTCACCTATGTCTTGATTTTATTGTTTTGTTTACAAAAATCACTTTTTATCAATAAATAATAGCGTTTTATTGATAAATGTGATCTAGCAGAGGTAATGGCAAATATGAACATGTATGCTGTCTATATGTCTTGTAATTGATATAAGTCAATCTAAGTATTAATATTAGGTATTTTTACGTAAATTGTTATGGCTGTATTGTTTTTAGAAACCATAATAGTTGTGGTCCTGAGACCTGTGAACATTGGGTGATGAAAACAACACTGAAATCAACACGGTTAATTAACATCTGTAGAAACTATAAACTAGATAGGTTAGAAACTTTTGTGAACATCACAAGCTCAGTGGAAATGTATATGGCAGATACGAAAAATAAAGTGGATGGTCTTCAGATATTGGAGGTTGGGTAGTAACAACTAGTTCTCTTTTAACCCATCCAACAATTTCTGTCAAAAACTATAGGTTGTTGGAAGAATCGGGGTTAGGACAATGAGTCTTTGTGATGAACAAGTAATTTTTTCATGAGTACAAATTTAAGTCAATGGCTTAGAAGTTCTGTGATAGGGCTAATATGACTCATTATGAGTCTTGGAGGTGTACTGTGGGATGTTTTCAAGGCTCTTTAAACTCAGTAGCCATCTTGATGCCTTGACATATGGGTAATAATTCAAGGGACAGAAATCAAAGACCAAAAATGTAAGTCCCACAAGTCTGGTTATCTTTTCGGGTAGGAATTTCAAACTGAAGGTATAGTTTTGTAAATAGAATAGTTACACATGGGACAGCCCGACCGTCATAGTCAGGAGTAGACGCGTTCTGTCTCCTAGAGATGACGTACTTTGGTGCGAAATGTGCAATTAAATCCCAGACAACAGCAACGGCTTTGTGAAATGCTGGAGGACAGGTACAAGTATCTATATGCACAGTAAAAGAGGTCTATATCGACATAACTTGAAGGCGCTTTCCATAAAAGCCAGACTACAGTTTGCAATGAACATGGGGACAAAGAAAAATATATCTTCACAGTTATTACAGATGTATCTTTTGTTTTGTTTTTGTAAAATTTTTTTATGAATTTATTAGAAAGTTAGAGATTAAGAACAAATGCTGGATGCTTTTCTATGCATTGACTTTGTATTCCAGCAACATGGCGGGAGCTTCATTATTCAGCTTGGTAGCGGGAGGCTTTTGGATGTTATGGAATGTAGATGGCGATGCACGCGATTAACTTCGGCCATCTTATGGCGACGTTATACCTAGACACTCCGGACATGCTCATTTTGATACATTATAATCCTTCCTCTTCCTCTCCAACCATCTCCAGCATCATCGAGCTCTATATCATAACGGTCTAAAAGAGTAGCTCTCGTTCTCTCTCCTCTTCCTCTTCACGCCCTCCTGTCCTCTTCCCTCTCTCCACATCCTCTCCTCTTGCTCTCTCCACATGCCTTCTTTCTTCTCTTTCTGGCTCCTCTTCGCCTTCCTGTCTTTCCTCTCTCCACATTCGCCCTCTGCCTGCTTTTCCTCTCTTCAATCCCTCTTCGCTTTCCTCTCTCCATTATCCCTCTCCTCTTCCTCTCAGTCATATCCGTCTCCTCTTCCTCTCTCGCTCTTCCTCTCTCCAGCACCTCTCTCTTCCTTCTCTCCACATCCCTGCCTCTTCTCTCTCCCATCCTTTCTCTCTTCTCTCTCCACATCCGTCTCCTCTTTCCCTCTCCTCTTCTCTTCGCAGCATCGCTCGCCTCTTCCTCTTCGCCTGCTACTCCAATCGCCTTCTGCTTCTTCTTCCACAACGCCCGTATCTCTTCGCTCTCTCCAGCACCGTTCCCTATTCCACTTTCCTCTCGTGCCACAATCCTCTCCCTCTTCTCTTCACATCTCTCCCTCTCCGCTCTCCTCTTCCTCTCTCCAATCCTCTCCTCTTCCTCTCTCCACATCGGCCTCTCCTCTGCTCTCTCAACAATAACTAGGCCTCTCTCTTCCTCTCTCCAATCTCTCCTCTTCCTCTCGTCCTCCAGCATTCCTTCCTCTCGCTCTTCCTCTTCCATAATCCCTCTCGTCTTCCTCTCTCCACATGCCTCTCCTCTTCCTCTCTCCAGCAGGCCTCTCTCTTTGCGCGCTCTTCCCACAGCTCTCCTACTTTCCTTCCTCTCTTCATCTCTCGCATCCATCTCTCTTCCTGCTCTCCTCTCCTCTCTCACATCCTCTGCCTCTTCCTCTCTTCACATCCTCTCGTCCTCTTCTCTCGCTACATGCGCCTCTCCTTCTTCTCCACATCTCTGCATGCTTCTCTCTCCCCAGGCCCTTCTCTTCCTCTTAACCCCAATCAGATGGCTAGAATATGAAAATACCGAGAGCACTGATAGCATGGCAGTTTACCTTGGTCGAATCCTGGAGTGTGTTGCTTTTCTTTAATGGAAAGGGGATGCCTCATGTGCTATCCAGCTCAAGATCCGCATGAAAACATATTAAATGCATGCTGATTGAGGAGAGGTGAAATCGCCGCTGTTAGGGTTAGTACGTCTGTCAGACGCGCCTGGTCAGTAAATCTATAACCACTAATATAAATAGCAACGTAGTAATAATTGTTCACAGGTCATGCTAGATTTCGCGCTCCGTCAAAAGGTTTAGAGTTAGATTTTAGGGTCTGAGGCTCAGACCACCATCCATCGCGCATCGCAGGTTTATTCTAGCAAACACCGGACCAGAGAGGAGAGAATCTATTGAACCAGACAAGACACGTCCTCCTCTCTGTGGAGAACTCAGCGTGATACGCCAGGGGAGGGGCAGAGGTAGACTCTATGAACCGAACACGGCACTTCCTCTTGTGAAGAGGAATATCTACCTCTCTGTGGAGACGCTCAGAGCTTGATAGCAGGGGAGAGACAAGTGGAGGATACCAAGGCTGGTTAAAAACAAGGGCGAGAGACATGGGCAGTCGCCGCGGCATCTCAGAGAGGCAAAAAGAAGAGGGGCTATTGACGGGACAATCTTAAGTACATAATAAGGAAAGAGAAATCTCCATCAAATCCGTCAGTTTAAACTAGAGATATGCAGTCGGTTTGTTTTTTTGGTGTGGGGCTGGCGTCTCAATTCGCACGCACTATAGTAGAAGATCTGCAGTTGTTTTTGGTGTTTTGGGCTGGGTCTCAATCCACCACTAGAGATATCAGGCTGCATCTGCAATCCCCACTAGAGGGATATCAGAGTTTCTTGGTGTGGGCTGCGTCTCAATCCCCACTAGAGTATCAGTTGTTTTTTTGGTGTGGGCTGCGTCTCAATCCAGCCACTAGAGATATCAGGGTTTCTTTGGTGTGGGCTGCGTCTCAATGCCACACTAAGATATCATGGGTTTATTGGTGTGGGGGCTGCGCGTCTCAAATCCACAT
>NC_036859.1:20723067-20765567 GCF_002910315.2 Salvelinus sp. IW2-2015
TAGATCATTTTTGATACTACCCTCAATTAGCTTTTTTTGGTCAAGTTCAGGAATGCTGAAATAAGACATTTACTGGAGTTAACTATGTGGTGATTTGAAAGTCTAGTTAAATTGATCAATGTAATAATACTCGTAGCAAATGTGTTTATCTTTAACACATTGTGGAGTGATCGGGTCTGTGGGACCCATTTCAGGTTTTACGAAAATAAAAATGATACAATGTATATTTTAAACTGAGACTCATTGGCCTTGGCTCATTTTCTGTGAAAACATGTAAAATAACATACTTCATTGAGTGCACACTGTGCACCCCCTACACATTTATATACACATAAGGGATTTCGGGTCCACTGGACCCGAGGTTATAAAGTGTGGGAAAGTGTGTGTGTAGTGAAAACAAGTAAAATAAACAAAAGGTTGCTGTGTGCCTTCACTCTGTCTTCTTCTCCCTGTGCTGTTGTTTCAACTAGCACAATAACCTGTCTGTCTCCTGCTGTCTGCCTGTCTCCCGCTTTTCTCGCACTCTTTACCTCTTGTAGTGTGTGAAACTACACATGTCTTGCGGAACCTGCACAATTTATTCAATACATTATTTTGATACATGTAAGAAATTCAGTATATTTCCACACTCTACCAAAGCCAGGCGCAAAATTGGGGGAGGGACACAACAAATAAATAGCTTTGCATGTGTGGCTCTTCACCACAATCAATCAGTATGGCAAAAATAATCTCTGCTCAGGGCCTTTAAAGATTTTGCAGAGAGAAAAACTAGTGGTAGGAGCGTCTTCCACTTTGGAAGATGAAGAATTTTCAATATGAGGATTATGTCTCTGTCAATTTGAACTGACAGTGGTTGGAAGAAGAGAGATTGACCTCAGCAGCCGACCCAGCCGTCAGCAGCCACCCCAGGACCAGCCATCAGCAACCAGCTAATCAGCAGCCTGCAGGAGGAGAAATATGGATGCAACAAAATGGTGAAATTGAATGTTTTTGCCAAGGAATGAGCCACCCGCTTGGCTGCCAATGTGATAAGATGCAACCAGGCCGACGTGATGGCAGTTACTCATGCAGGACATTAAAGTCTTCTTTTGAACTGTCATCCTAGACACCATCAGAAAATCATTATGGAATTTGTGTCATACGTGCCAAAGAAAGTAAAAAATGGAGGGATTCACGTTCCTGACCTGTTTTCTCTTGTTTTGTATGTCTTTATTGGTCAGGGCGTGAGTGGGTGGCATCTATGTTTTCTATTTCTATGTTTGGTTTTGTGTTCGGCCGGTAGGATTCTCAATTAGAGACAGGTGTGAATCTTTGTCTCTGATTGAGAGTCATACTAAGGCAACCAGTTTCACTGTGTTTTGTGGTGTTTGTTCCTTGTTACGTTTTGGCCACACAGGACTGTTGCAGGTTAGTCACCGTTTGTTGTTTTTGTTTATTGTAGTGTTTGTTGGTTTCCATTAAAATCATGAATACTCCTACTCCGCAATCTTGGTCCGATCCATGTCCTCCTCGTCTAGGAGGAGAACGACATTGACAGCCGTTACAGAAACACCCACCAAACCAGGACCAAGCGGATTGAGAAAGGACGGCAAAAACCAAAGCAATGGAGAGAAGAGGAATGGACTTGGGAGGAGATCCTAGACGGTAAAGCCCTGGGCACAGCCAGTGGGAGTGTCGCCGCCCCAAAGCGGAGCTGGAGGCAGCGAAGCGGAGAGGCGGCATTATGAGGCGCTTGCAAGCAGAGTGGCTGGAAACCGAGAGGCTCACCCAAATATTCTTGGGGGGGGGGGGGGGCTAAAGGGGAGTGTGGCGAAGCTGTGTTGATACCTGAGCCAACTCCCGGGCTTACCGTGGAGTGAGAGGGCGTCGTACTGGTCAGACACCGTGTTATGCGGCAAAGCGCACGGTGTCCCCAGTACGCGTGCTTAGCCCATGCGGGCTATTCCACCTTGCCGCACTGGGAGGCTAGGTTGGACATCGAGCCGGATGTCATGAAGCCGGCCCAACGTATCTGGCCTCCAGTACGTCTCCTCGGCCGGCGTACATGGCACAGCCTTACAGGTGATGCCCGGTTCGCCTGCATAGCCCAGTGCGGGCTATTCCACCTCGCCGCACTCGGCAGGCTACGGGGACCATTCAACCTGTAAGGTTGGAGATGCTCGGTGCTCAAGAGCGCGTGTCCTCCTTCACGGTCCGCATATCCGGCGCCACCTTCCCGCCCCACCAGTACCACCAGTGCCTACACCACGCACCAGGCTTCCAGTGCATCTCCAGAGCCCTGTTCCTCCTCCCCGCACTCGCCCTGAAGGTGCGTGCCCTCAGCCCGGTACCTCCAGTTCCGGCACCACGCATCAGGCCTATTGTGCGTCTCAGCCGGCCAGACTGCCGTCTGCCCAGCGGGCCTGAACTGCCCGTCTGCCCAGCGTGCCTGAACTGCCCGGCTGCCCAACGCCGTTTGAGCCATCTGTCTGCCACGCCGTCTGAGCCATCCGTCTGCCCACGCCGTCTGAGCCATCGTCTTGCTCCAACGCCGTCTGAGCCATCGTCTGCCAACGCCGTCTGAGCCATCTGTCTGCCCAATGCCGTCTGAGCCATCTGTCTGCCCAGCGCCGTCTGAGCCATCTGTCTGCCCAAGCCGTCTGAGCCATCTGTCTGCCACGACCGTCTGACCATCTGTCTGCCAACGCCGTCTGAGCCACTCTGTCTGCCCAACGCCGTCTGACCATCCTCGCAAGCCCGGCTTGCCATCCGTCTGCCACGAGCCGTTAGAGCCGCCCGTCTGTCCCGAGCCGTTAGAGCCGTCGTCAGTCAGGAGCCGCTAGAGCCTCCGTCAGTCAGGAGCCGCCAGAGCCGCCAGCCATCAGGAGCCGCCAGAGACGCCACCAGTCAGGAGCTCCAGAACGCCAGCAGTCAGGAGTGCCAGACGCCAGCCAGTCAGGAGCTGCCAGAGACGCCAGCCAGTCCAGAGCACAGACAGACGCCAGCCAGTCAGGAGCTGCCAGAGACGCCACATCAGGAGCTGCAGAACGCCAGCCAGTCAGGAGCTGCCAGAGACGCCAGCCAGTCAGGAGCTGCCAGAGACGCCAGCCAGTCAGGAGCTGCCAGAGACGCCAGACATGCATGAGCTGCCCTACATCCATGACCTGCCTACATCATACTGCCTACAGTCATGAGCTCCCTACATCTTAGCTGCCTCAGTCATAGCTGCCCTCCAGTCATGAGCTGCCCTCCAGTCATGAGCTGCCCCTTCCAGTCATGAGCTCCCTCAGTCATGAGCTGCCTCCAGTCATGAGTGCCCTCCAGTCATGAGCTGCCCTCCAGTCCGGAGCTCCACTCAGTCCGGACTGCCACTCAGCCGGAGCTGCCACTCAGTCGAGCTGCCCACCAGTCGGAGCTGCCGCCCTTATTCCGGAGCTGCCCCCTTATCCCGGAGCTGCGCCCCCTTATCCCGGAGCTGCCGCCCCTTATCCCGGAGCTGCCCCCCTTATCCCGGAGCTGCGCCCCTTATCCCGGAGCTGCCGCCCCCTACCGGAGCTGCTGCCCCCTATCCCGGTGCTGGCCCTTATCCCTCTGCCCCTCATTTAGGTGGGTGAGTTGGAGCGTGTTCATTGGGAGGGGGATACGGAAGCGGGGAGTGACTATGGTGGGTGGGACCTCGCCCAGAGCCTGAGCCACCACCGTGTCAGATCCCACCCAGACCCTCCCCTAGACTTTGTGTGCTTGCGCCCGGAGTTCGCACCTTAAAGGGGTTATGTCACGTTCCTGACCTGTTTTCTCTTGTTTTGTATGTCTTTATTGGTCAGGCGTGAGTGTTGGTGGCAGCTATGTTTTCTATTTCTATGTGGTTTTGTGTTCAGCCTGGTATGATTCTCAATTAGAGACAGGTGTGTATCGTTTGTCTCTGATTGAGAGTCATACAAGGCAGCCAGGTTTCACTGGTGTTTTGTGGGTGTTTGTTTCCTGTGTTAGCGTGTGGCCACACAGGACTGTTGCAGGTTAGTCACGTTTGTTGTTTTTGTTTATTTGTAGTGTTTGTTGGTTTGCCATTAAAATCATGAATACCTCCTACTCCGCATCGTTGCCGATCCATGCTCCTCCTCGTCTGAGGAGAGAACGACATTGACAGCGCTTACAGGGATGGGAGAATTTGTGTCCAGAAATCATAATGGATTACAATGCCACAAAAGCAGGTGGACAATTTAGACAAGCCGGTGACTGGCTACAGCTGCAAAAGAAGAACCCTACGCTGGCCACTTGTGATATTCTTCAACATCTTGGACAACTCGGCGTACAACGCGTTATCAACTGGATGGCATTGAACCTAGATTGGAACAGAGGAAGCTCCAGAGGAGACGGCTCTTTCTCGAGGAGCTGGGCAAGGCATTGGAAAGACCTCAAATCCAGGAGGACAACATATCCCAAGGACCCAGCTTCTGCACCATCGTGAGGAGGATTCAGGAGGAAGATGCTGTGCTGTATCCGTCCGACCCACAGAACCAATAACTCCAATACCAGAAGTAAGTGTGAGTGATGTTGTTGCATGCGTGTGTGTCCGACTCTCCTACCTTGGCCTGCTATAACTATATATTTGTAACTGTATGTCCTTCTTGGGTCCACACACATCGCAGCACTTCTTCTTGTTGCTACCGGCTGCAATCTAGAATGATGAAAACACTTAGTTCAGGAATTTTACTTACATCTCACTCACTCACTCACATATATAGTTATAGCAGGCCAAGGTAGGAGAGTCAGACACACACGCATGCAACAACATCACTCACACTTACTTCTGGTATTGGAGTTATTGGTTCTGTGGGTCGGACGGATACAGCACCAGCATCTTCCTCCTGAATCCTCCTCACGATGGCTGCAGAAGCTGGGGTCCTTGGGATATGTTGCCTCCTCTGGATTTGAGGTCTTTCCAATGCCTTGCCCAGCTCCTCGAGAAAGAGCCGTCTCCTCTGGAGCTTCCCTCTGTTCCAATCTAGGTTCAATGCCATCCAGTTGATAAACGCGTTGTACGCCGAGTTGTCCAAGATGTTGAAGAATATCACAAGTGGCCAGCGTAGGGTTCTTCTTTTGCAGCTGTAGCCAGTCACCAGCTTGTCTAAATTGTCCACCCCTGCTTTTGTGGCATTGTAATCCATTATGATTTCTGGCCACAAATTCTCCCATCCCTGTAACGGCTGTCAATGTCGTTCTCCTCCTCAGACGAGGAGGAGCATGGATCGGACCAAGATGCGGAGTAGGAGGTATTCATGATTTTAATGGCAAACCAACAAACACTACAAATAAACAAAAACAACAAACGTGACTAACCTGCAACAGTCCTGTGTGGCCCAAACGCTAACACAGGAAACAAACACCCACAAAACACCAGTGAAACCCTGGTTGCCTTAGTATGACTCTCAATCAGAGACAAACGATACACACCTGTCTCTAATTGAGAATCCTACCAGGCCGAACACAAAACCCAACATAGAAATAGAAAACATAGACTGCCCACCCAACACTCACGCCCTGACCAATAAAGACATACAAAACAAGAGAAAACAGGTCAGGAACGTGACAATCCCTCCCATTTTTTACTTTCTTTGGCACGTATGACACAAATTCCATAATGATTTTCTGGATGGTGTCTAGGATGAACAGTTCAAAAGAAGACTTTATGTCCTGCACATGAGTAACTGCCATCAGCGTCGGCCCTGGTTGCATCCTTATCACATTGGCAGCCAAGCGGGGTGGCTCATTCCTTGGGCAACAAGACCATTCAATTTCACCATTTTGTTGACATCCATATTTCTCCTCCTGCAGGCTGCTGATTAGCTGGTTGCTGATGGGCTGGTCCTGGGGCTGGCTGCTGACGGCTGGTCCTGGGGCTGGCTGAGGGTCAATCTCATCCTCTTCTTCCAACTCACTGTCAGGTTCCAAATTGACAGAGACATAATCCTCATATTTGGAAAATTCTTCATCTTCCAAAGTGGAAGACGCTCCTTCCACACTAGTTTTTCTCTCTGCAAAATCATTTCTAAGGCCCCCTGAGCAGAGATTATTTTTGCCATACTGATTGATTGTGGTGAAGAGCCACACATGCAAAGCTATTTATTTGTTGTGTCCCTCCCCCAATTTGCGCCTGGCTTTGGTAGAGTGTGGGAAAATACTGAATTCTTTACAATGTATCAAAATAATGTATTGTAATAACATTGTGCAGGTTCCCGCAAGACATTGTGTAGTTTCACACACTACAAAGGGTAAAGAGTGCGAGAAAAGCGGGAGACAGGCAGACAGGCAGGGAGACAGACAGGTTATTGGTGCTATGTTGAAACAACAGGCACAGGGAGGAAGAAGACAGAGTGAAGGCACACAGCAAACCTTTTTGTTTAATTTTTACTTGTTTTCACCTACACACACACTTTCCCACACTTTTATAACCCTCGGGTCCAGTGGACCCGAAATCCACTTATGTTATATAAATGTGTAGGGGGGTGCACAGTGTGCACTCAATGAAAGTATGTTATTTTACATGTTCTTCACAGAAAATGAGCCAAGGCCAATGAGTCTCAGGTTTAAAATATAATTCATTGTATCATTTTTATTTTCGTAAACACTGAAAATGGGTCCCACAGACCCGATCACTCCACAATGGTTAAAGATAAACACATTTGCTACGAGTATTATTACATTGATCAATTTACTATGACTTTTCAAATCACCCAACATAGTTAACTCCAAGTAAATGTTGCATTTTTTCAGCCATTCCTGAACCTGTGACCAAAAACAAGCTACATATGGGTAGTATCAAAACAAGTGATCTAATGATTCTGTCTCTTCGCAGCAACATCTGCGGAGCTGGGATGATTGTTTCCCCCATATATATAACATTCTATTGGTTGCAATAATTTTGTATAATAATTTTAATTGAAAAACTTGTTTATTAAACTTGTCATTTAATTCAGTTTACTTCAGGAGAAGCTTAGCTTCCCTTAGCCTTATTGAACACCGCCTATGTGCTTAGGTGTACCACCAACATAATTATAGCACTGTTGAAATGCATATAAGTGTGATGCAGTAAAGATGGGACACACACTGAGGATGGTAGACGATAAAGCCCCATTCTATACCCATTGCTCAAATTTGCATAATGTCTACTTAGAGGCATGGGAATAAGAGATGAGATGAGACAGAAACATATTTGCTCAGAGGGGAATTGCAGGTATTATGTGGTACATGTTGGATTTAGGTGATTTTCTAAGACATCTGTGGGAGGCGTCAATCATTCATCCTTTGTCATATCTAGGCTTCATACCATCTTGGCTTTCTTCGTTTTCAAAGATTCTCTCCTTTCTTTCCCTCAATCATTGTCAACTCCTGTTTCATTCAAGTGTGCATGTTCTGAGACTGCCTTGTACTTTGACAATTACCTGGCTTGCTGTGTGTTTTCAATGACAGTTATAAGAGGGCATTGAGAGTACACTGGGATGTTCACTAATTAATTCAGTGAATCTCTGTTTGGATTGGTGTACTACTGTATAATCTCTAGCAGTTTAGATAGACAAAAGGACCTGGAGAGGTAGATAATATACTGTTTGACAGATAAATGGGTAGGTATTAAATGTGTGTACTAAATGACATATAACCTTTATAAGCCAGGTATGCTGGTACAGAGAAACCGGAGCGTTACTTTTTAGATTTTTAGTCCTAATACAAATCAAGACGTTGTCAGCAAAGCAAGACCGTATTAAGGAAAGACAGAATGAGTCACTCACCATCAGCACCCGTCACCTACCCTACCTGTCACTCACACTCCTCCTCACAATCCATCAACTGTCACACCATCTAATGCAAAGTGTAAATCTGTTGGTGTTTTACTATCTGACCTCCGGAGTTGGGGTCAGGGATAGGGAGTTTCCCCATTGGCGTGCTAGTCCAATCCCTAAATGGACTGGAATATTTATATGGAATAAACCCTAGGTCTGTTAAATGCAGTTGTTGTACAGTGTATACAGATGTAGGACCTTAATTTAAGCCAGTTTGCTAAAGTAGTATAATAATCCTACATTAACAGGAAATGTTCATTATTATGGGGCGTCAGGTAGCCTAGTGATTAGAGCGTTGGACTTGTAACTGAAAGGACGCAAGATCGAATCCCTGAGCTGACAAGGTTAAAAGTATGTCGTTCTACCCGTGAAAGAGCAAGTTAACCCACTGTTCCTAGGCTGTTGTTGAAAATAAGAATTTGTTCTTTACTGACTTGCGTAGTTAAATAAAGGTAAAAAAATAAGTTTTATGTAGATTATAATTAATAGTATAGAACATGAAGGCCCGCACACTGTTAAAGCTCCCAATTCACCGATTTATTGACAAGGTTTCAATCCGAAACAGATCTTCGTTCGTTGATTATAATTCATTTAACATTTTTGTAGAGGTTGATAGATTTTCCGCTAGGGCAAATCAAGTCTCACATTTTAAAGTGGAAATTAGACTTTAGAAGAATTTTTAAACCTTGAATACACTACAAGTTTGCATTTCTTGTTGTGCTGGAAAATTCTCACCATCAAAAGAGTGATGAAATTAAGATCCTACATCTGTAGTATACATCTGGTATTTGCCTTGCTGACTTCAGGCCCCATTTCTCCAAGGAGACAAATATGTTGACTATGCTTTTGATTTTCTATGGCAGCTTCAATCTGACATGGACAAGGGGGATGGAACCCTGAAGTACATTCTAACCGGGGACGGGGCTGGAGACATATTTACTATTGATGAAAACAATGGTGACCTCCATGCCAATAAGAGACTGGACAGAGAGGAGAAGGCCTTCTATACCCTCCGAGCCACCGTAGTCAACAAGAACACAGGCCTGAAACTGGAGCCTGAGACAGAGTTCATCGTTAAACTTCACGATATCAATGACAATGAGCCTAAATTCGCAAAGGAACTTTACACTGCCAGTGCACCTGAGAGGTCTAATATAGGTATGTGCTCTTTCACTTTAATTTGACTTTTGACATGACAGGGTCATGACCTTTCAATTTATGTTTTAACCTTTGATGATTAACGATCAGTAAAATTTCAAGGTCAATGGTGCCTTAAAGTGTCAAATATTTTGTTTGCTTTTCTTTGAACCATGAATGGTTTTGACAGTTGATGTGAGTTCATATTCATCCTCAGCTATTATCTTCCGTTCTCAGGTACTTCAGTCACCCAGGTAACAGCCACGGATGCAGATGACAGCATGTACGGGAACAGCGCAAAACTACGATACAGCATCAGCCAGGGGCACCCATACTTCTCTGTGGACCCAAACACAGGTCTGTCTGTCCGTCTGTTTGTGTGAACCACCAGCAATGCTCTTTTATCCTCAAAGCAATTATTACTACAATGAAGAGAGAGAGACGGTAATGTAATGTTCAGAGTCAGACTGCCAGAGCCATTGCTATTCTCTCAGCCCCCTGTGCATTTTCCAAAGTATACTGAAACATTTAATCATTTCTAATGTGCACTCTGGAACATCCTGTCGCTCGTTCTGTGTTTAAACAAATGGAAACAATAAAAGCCTCCAACTGGCAGATTATTGTGTGGCTTAACAACGATATGGTTTATCCCTGATGTGACATGGAAGATGATGTCCCCATCACACCAGAGGACATGAAATCCTAAGAGCTTTGGAAAAAAATWGATGTTTCTGAGGGTTTATCTGAAAACAGTCATGTTGCAGATGATAGAACCCATTCACAGAAACAAAACAAGCCAGGCCAGATGGTCTTGTGTGCTATCTAATGGAAGGTCGGGGCGGTTGCCATTTTTTACTGTTCCATAAAAATAATTAGGTTACATACCAGTATTAAATGTTTCTCATTAAATTCAAGCACAAGGTCTTAGCAATGTGAAACGATTGTGGTGACCATTTCTTTGCAAGAGGTGCTTCTTTCTCAGAACAGTTATTAGTTACATTATTCCCATTGGTAGTTGTAACTATAGTAGTTGCTGATACAGTATTTAAATAAAGGACATGCACATAAATTAGGTCACTCTAACTATACCCACATCACTTAAATCTGTTTGGCATGGTGGCACCATGAGTAATCCCTACAGGACCAGAGAAGGATAAATGTTCTTAGCTAACTCATTAACAATACATCTCATTATATTATATGACACATGAATATTGTATTCTTCTGGTTTGTCCTCAGGTATCATCAGGACAGCCCTGGGGCCTGGAGAGATGGACCGGGAGAAGCGGGAGCACTACCAGGTGGTGATTGAGGCCAAGGACATGGCGGGCCAAAGGGGAGGCTTAACTGGAACCACCACAGTCAATATCACCCTGACCGACGTCAACGACAACCCCCCACGCTTCTCTCAGAGTGAGTAGAAGAGTAAGAGTGAGGCACAATGACTGGAATTATACTGGTGGTTGAAGTATACATAGTAGTCCTAGTATAAGTGGTAGTGTCAGTGTACTGTGTGTGTAAGTGTGTCCATCTTATATAGGGTTAGCTGTGATTAAATTGCAATGCCGGGTCCCACGAAGTGAATCAGCTTGATAATCCTGATTAGATGAGCAGTGTAATACTGAGTCTCTCTCTCTCTCTCTCTCTCTCTCTCTCTCTCTCTCTCTCTCTCTCTCTCTCTCTCTCTCTCTCTCTCATGCACACACACACACACACACACACAAATGAGAAACATCCCGGAATCTGTTTGACTTTGACAGATTGCTTTTGTCATTACTATTCTGTTAAAGTCCCGTGGTTGGATGGTGGAAAGTAAAGGGGTAAAACACTTCTGATACACTCCACACACACAGTGTGAAATATGCCTTCTCACATCTCTCTCTCCACCTTGTCAGTTGATGACACCTTACAGCAGGAGGCTTACACCCCCAGTCAGCACCATGCTAGAGGAAACAGAAACGGTCTAATTGGTCACCATGAGCACAAGGTTAATACACCACTAACACTGCTGCAGGGCAGTGATACAGGCTCACAGGCTCCCTAACAATCTGAATTGTTAAATGTGTTAGCATCAGAAACATGGAAGTGTTGAGGAGAAGCTGGCACAAAAAAAACACTTACTCACCATGCCAAAGGAAGCCAAACAACCTCTTCTATTTGTGACAAGCTTATGCAATTCTGTTCATGGTTCCAGGCTGTCTTGGCTCCATGTTGTTAAGACACTTTCCTTATACTCTCCAACATAATTAGTGACACAAATGGTGAAATGGGAGTGAATGCTACAAATGCAAATAGTCTAATATGAAGTATCTCAAAGTTAATTTGTTAGAACATCCGTTGATTTACATACAGTATGTGTGTCTGTTTGTGATTCCAGGTATATATCAGTTCAGCGTTCCAGAGTCTATAAAAACTGGAATCCCAGTTGGGAGAATCAACGCAGTAGATAAAGACCTTGGGAAGAATGCGGAGATGTACTACAGTGTTGTCAGTGGGGATGGCTTGGACATGTTCGATGTCATCACGGACAAAGACTCACAGGAGGGCATCATTACTGTTCTAAAGGTAATATCTGTTATCCCTGTGAATGACAACGATAGTCAGCCAAAACTCTAGGGCATATATACCCTATTATCAGCCCTGGATAGGCCTGAGGCCATTAGACCATCACAAACGCTATTATCAAAATACATTTGTACTGCATCATTACAAAACATGAGTCATCTACTGTGTTCTATTGTGTCCCTGTCCCTGCAGTCGTTGGACTATGAAAAGACCCGATCCTACACACTGGAGATCCAGGTACAGAACACTCAGACCTTGGACACTCGCTTCCTGGGGTACCTACCCACCAAGGACATGGCCACAGTCAGGATCGGTATAGAGGATGTGGATGAGCCTCCTCTGTTTGAGAGAGCCAGCTACGTGATGGAGGTGAAGGAGGATGCAGCCGTGGGTAGTGCAGTAGGGTCTGTCAGGGCCATGGACCCGGATGGATACAACAGTCCAGTCAGGTTAGTTAGAGCACTGCTTTGCTTTCCCTCCAGCCCACCCATTCAGTTCTCCTGTACGTACCACCCACACCAAGGTCATGGGGAGATTGGTTATAATAATTTGTATCAGGGGTCATTTGATGAGTGTTAAAGGTTGTGTTGCAGTATTTTTTTTAAATGTAGAATGATTAGAGTTGAATCAGCCATCTCATTAAATTTGGAGTCGAGAATACGTTGTGTCCATAGAAAGACTAATGAGTGAAGGACAAGCTGTGTGTTTTGCTCATCTCCACACACATGCACACACTTTTTTTGTGAGTTCTTATCAATGTCCAAAGTCCCTTAATTACCACTCCTCATGGAAATAAACTGAAAGGGCATTCCAGGATACATTTAATTAGATCATTGCGTAATCCGCTGGATGATCAAACTGATAGGGCTGGTCTGTTCTGTGCCTCTGTTCAGGGCTGTTTTCCTTCCAGGCCAGTCAGGGTAAAGAAGAAAGGGAGGACAATAGAGTGATTTAAGTCCCATTGGCTGTTTAGGGCAGATCCCCAGGGTGTGCAGTATTCAGAATAATTTTGTGAATACACAGAGAGGGCAGGAAAGACTAATTCCGTGCAAAAGGGTTGTCAAGTGCAGCAATAGAGGTTGTAGGGGAACGGAAGAAAATAGTCCATGCTTTTATTTGTTCTTATATCAATATTTGTATGCCTATTTTACAGGTACTCCATTGATCGTCGTACTGATCTAGACAGGCTTTTCAACGTGCATTCTGGGAATGGGTCCATATTTATCATAAGACCTCTTGACCGAGAAGAAGCTGCCTGGCACAACATTTCTGTTATCGCAACAGAGTTCAGTAAGTCTTTCTCAGCTTTATCATGCACATGAATTCACAATACAAACACTTATACCAAGGCTATGGAGTTCAATGATTATATTCTGTCCTTTGTTGAAACATAAAAAAACATAATAACATCATACATAATTATTTATTACAATTATTATACATTGTTGTGATGTGTATGTTTTCTACACACAGACAAACCTCTGCAGACCAGTTGGGTGCCTGTTTATGTCCGTCTTTTAGATGTCAACGACAACGCACCCAAGTTCGCCTCTTTCTACGAGACATTTGTTTGTGAAAAGACTAAGGCTGGACAGGTACAGAACATGGATCCTCCACTTACGTCCCATGATAGATTGACATGATTTTATTATTCTCGCTGCTATAATTACGTCCATATCCTAGTGACATCTAGAGGTGCTACAATAGGTACAGTATATGCCCAGGAATACCCATGTATGTAAATGGTGATAAAGCACTGTGATGAGTACTGCAGTCCTCTGGGGTAGTGATTGGTCTCCAGGGTCTACTTTGTGAGGCGGCTGATGAGATAATCTATCATGGCAGCACAAGGCAGGTGACAGTAGCTGTCACACATCAAGGGCATGTTTAAATAGGTGCCCAACACATGCCTTCTCCTCTACTCCCTTGCCTTTCATCCCTCCTTCATCCCTCTGTCATTATTCATAATCATAAATTCACTGAGGTGTTTGTGTTTGCTGTGCTCCTGTTTACCAAGCAAGGTCCCTTGAGAGGACTCAATAAAATCATCCACAATATATCTTCCACAATGGTTATTTATGCCACCGATTAAATAAACATATCAATCTGTTTGGTCTATATAGATGGTCTATATCCTAGAAGTTTAGCCTCCAATTTGTCCTCTGATGTCACAAACCGGGGGAACCAAAGAGCACCTTACTATTATTATTATTGCGATCTGAGAGCACACAGATTGTTTTTTTTTTATCAATCTGTTTGTTTATCCCGTAAACAGAAGATCCAGACGGTGAGTGCTGTGGATGCAGATGACCCGGCGGGTGGACACAAGTTCTTCTTCAGTCTGGCTATGGAGGGGGCTTACAGAGGCAACTTCACAGTCAAAGACAATGGCGGTGAGTACTGTACTGTAGGATATTTTGCGGTCTCTATCACACCTGTCATCACCTGATATTATAGTGAAGAAGACCAAGAAGGAGAGTGATGAAGTGCTGCATCAGATGACCTGGCCTCCACAATTAACCGACATCAACCCAATTGAGATGGTTTGGGATGAGTTGGACTGCAGAGTGAAGGAAAAGCAGCCAACAAGTGCTCAACATATGTGGGAACTCTTTCAAGACATTTTAGAAAAGCATTCCAGGTGAAGCTGGTTGAGAGAATGCCAAGAGTGTGCAAAGCTGTCATCAAGGCAAAGGGTGGCTACTTTGAAGAATCTCAAATATAAAATATATTTTGATTTGTTTAACACTTTTTGGGTTACTACATGATTCCATATGTGTTATTTCATAGTTTTGCTGTCTTCACTATTATTCTACAATGTAGAAAATTKTAAAAATAAAGAAAAACCCTTGAATGAGTAAGTGTGTCCAAACTTTTGACTGGTACTGTATGTTTTTTCTCTCCCTAGATAACACAGCTGGCGTCCTAACCCGGCGCTCCAGCTACAGCCAACTGCACAAGAGCATCTACCTGGTTCCTGTGTTGATCACTGACAGGGACTTCCCCATGCAGAGCAGCACGGGGACGCTGACGGTGCGCGTGTGCACCTGCGACCGCGAGGGAAACATGGAGCTGTGCAACGCCGAGGCCCAGACCAGCTCAGCTGGACTTAGCACCGGGGCCCTGGTGGCTATCCTGCTGTGTGTCATCATCCTCCTCAGTGAGTATAGCTGTCTGTCTGTCTGTCTGTCTGTCTGTCTGTCTGTCTGTCTGTCTGTCTGTCTGTCTGTCTGTCTGTCTGTCTGTCTGTCTGTCTGTCTGTCTGTCAGTCTGTCAGTCTCTGACACATCTCCATCTCCAATTTAGTCATTCATATTAATGTATGCAAACTGTTTGGAAAATATGTCTTTAATAAGAAATTTCACAGGTTATAGTGTAGTTCAATTTGCCCCTTCTGTATAACACGCACGCACACACACACACACACACACACACACACACACACACACACACACACACACACACACACACACACACACACACACACACACACACAGGCGCTTCTAAGAAAAGCCCTACATTTCCCAGAAGATAGCCTATTTCACTCTTGGCTGTCTACAGTAAAAGTGTTATATATAGAGGATCAAAACAAGTCTGAGGGGATTGAGATTGTGGACAGGATAGTAATTCAACAGGACTGGCAGTAAAATTAACCTTTTATACACCAGGAGTTACTTTAATACAACATGGAATGCAATTACCCCAATATATTATGTCAGCAGCATTAACTACATATACAGTGTAATGGAAATGCATTTATTTAAAGGTGCAATATGCAGAAATCTCTCCAACATTTCGTAGTTTCTAAAATACTAATAGTTAGCCTCATTTCAGTTTATGTGACAAAATAAGCAATGTATAGTGTAGAGAATCATTGTACCATCTAAGTAAATATATTTACAATAACCAAAAATATTGTATTTTCAGGCTGGTCTACAAAAACAAAAGTAAAAGACGCAAAAACGAAACTTGAGAACGGGAAGCATAGAAATAGCACACATAGATCAGATCTATTACTTCTTAGACTTGCATTCAATGAGAATGACATATCTATTACTTACATTTCTATATTTGGTCGGATTGCCTAAAAAGTTACATATAGCAGCTTTAAAATGTGGCACCATTCTTGGTTATTTATCACTTAGTAGTTGCAATCTCATTGCGATGTTGGAATTTAAAAAAAATTCAGCATCTCTACTGCAGTCGTTTCTAAATTGTTACTGGGCTGTGGATACATGAAGCAGGCCGTGTTCTAATGCAGTGTTCACTGCAGCATGAGCAGCAAGATAATATGAAATCACCCAGCCCTGAACAGCAAACCTCTCTCTAACGCTGACGCTCCATCTCTCCCTCTTTCTTTGTGTCCATCTCTGTCTCTCTGTCCCTGTCTGTCTCTTTCTCCCTGGTTATCTCTCAGTGATCATAGTGCTGTTTGCTGCACTGAAGAGGCAGAAGAAGAAGGAGCCTCTGATCATCTCTAAAGAGGACGTGCGAGACAACGTGGTCAGCTACAATGACGAGGGGGGCGGAGAGGAGGACACCCAGGCTTTCGACATCGGGGCTCTGCGTAACCCCGAGGCCATCGAGGAGAGCAAACAGAGGCGGGACATCATCCCTTCGGGCACTCTGTACCCCCCTATCAGACGGACAGCCATCCCGTCGCGGGACAACGCAGACGTCCGGGACTTCATAAACCAGCGGGTGCAGGATAACGACAGTAACCCCACTGCCCCCCCTTATGACTCTCTGGCCACATATGCCTATGAGGGAACCGGCTCAGTGGCTGAGTCTCTGAGCTCCTTGGGGTCAGCATCCTCTGAAGGGGACCAGGACTACAACTACCTCAGTGACTGGGGGCCCCGCTTTAGGAAACTGGCTGACATGTATGGGGCTGAGGACAGCGACCTTGAATCCTAACACACCACCTGAACTGTTTGTGGGTGGGAGCTAGGAGGATGACCTATGAACTATGACTGACTGTAATCTGTCTTCTCAGAAAAGAGGATAAATGTTGCAGCCCAAGTTTTTTACAAAGTGCCCTTTTATTCCTTCCAACTCAGTAGGCCATAGTTCCTTCTGACGGCCAGACCAGACAGAGACTGTGCAGCTGTGTGGATTTTTTTTTACTGCAAGGCCGACCTTTGAAGAGAGGATGAACTTCAGTCCCTCAGTTGAAGTTAAGAACCGGAGTTCAGTGTCAAAAAAACCTATAAAAAGATACATTTATTTTTCATTTCTGTTTACGTCTGTCACTCTATGCTGCATTGGAAGGAAATACAACACTGATTACACATTTCTCTGAATACTTCTGTGTATTCTTAAGTGATATCTCCTTTAGTTCCTCTGTACTGTTACTGAAGTGCAGTATGTTGTACTTGGTATATTTGTGTGTTTTAGTGAAATGGAACTTTGCTTTTCCAGGAACAAGGAACTGGAATTGAACATATCTTAAGATATTCTTCATACCTTTTTTTGAAAAGTCCAAATTCTTAAAAAGGAAGGAAAGCCCAGCACCAAAATAAAACATTGCTTCATGAATGTTTACGGAACTGAAGAATGGACAGCCACTCTGTACATATGCTCTATTCCTCTATCAAGCCTTCTGTTACACAGACAGTTCACTATCTAAGAGCAACTCTCTGAAAATGTGATTTGACACAAGAACTGTGTGTATCTATCTCTGTACATGATGATAACTGAAGAAATGGAGGGAAATGAGGAACGATGCACCAAGATTTCCAGTGAATTTCAGCAACATCTGACAACATTAGCATAATCCATAATCAGTCAATCATCAACAATCAATCATTGTCATATTAGATGCGATTGTTCCAACAATATACACACACATGTGGTTTACTTACATCAAGTTAGCACAAAAGCCCTCAAGGTGAATGAACATGTCATTCATATTATCTTACATAATAGTACTTACCAAGGAAAACAATCATTCTTAAACATAATACCCATTTGATTAGCTAAAACAACATGTAGATTCAGCATTGGATTGGAAGTGCTGTCACAAAGTACAGGAAGTTTTGTCTGAAGGTGGGGAGAGATTACTTCATTTTATTATTAAATATGGATCTTAAAAAGCCATTGACAAGGTCATTTTGAAGCAACTGCAGAGAAGGAGATTGATTGACAATGAAAAACAGATAGTCTACCTTTCTGTGTTCATAATACAGTTTATACCTACAGAGAGCAAGCATTTACATTAAGAATGAACTAACACCTTTGAAATGAACCAAAACTATAAATAGCATCTGAAGTAAATATTTCATTTAGCCATAATGTGTTGGCTAATTGTTCTGTTCTCTCTGTGCCAATATTGGATGGTAATGGTTTTCACTCTCTGAACTCATCACACTAAATAGCTAAGCGAACATAAGCAGTCACTCCAAAACAACTTAAAAATGAAAGAAGCAAAGACGGGATCCAAAGGATCAATTACAGCTGATCTGTGCTTCAACATTAAAAGTTTGGCGGATAATGATGTGTTTTGTTTGGAGTACATCATTCTGATTTGACATCAGGACTTTTCTCAGTAAAATTGTTTGACTAAATAATGGTAAATACTGTGGTTGAAACAGTGCTTTGTTGCAGTGATTTGGGAGCGTAGCGGATGTTCATGATGTATTACTTTGCTTTTTATATTGTGATTTAAAAATATATATATTTATAGGACACATGCTGAATTAATATTCTTGAAACACAAGCGTCCAGCCAATATCACTGTTTTGATGTCTTTTGGAGGTGTACAATTGTATGTTGATACTACGGCTACATTACATGTTATATTATGATGTATTAACAATTGTCCAATTTTATCATAATAAACTTTTCCAGTAAACTACAAAAGAAATGGTTTTATTTCATTATCACCTTTTAGCTGTAAAGTCCCCTGTTTAGGGGACCTGCGTGGTTCTGGTCTGGGTTTCCACCAATATTTTTGCTTATAAATTGATCTGTGGACACCGTAGATCGAAATGGATAGCCCTGCTTCCCACGGACACAGTAGTCTATTTGTTGTGCCTGTGTGATGTAGGATGGGAAATCTGTAACCACTTGAAGCTGTGATGTCCCTCCTACCATTTCAATCGCTCTTCCAACTGTCAATCAACTCCTGGCTGAACCCTACCTCACAGCCACTGACAAAGCACATGCCTGCAATCCTTACATCGTAGCGCAGCAGGGGAGAGTGGTTTCGTCACTGTAGTACAGAGATCGATTTATAGCCATTAATCTAAAATAATTCATTGATTTTAAACAAAAAGCACTGTTTCTGTTTGTCATAGATGGACAAGATTAATATGATGGGGGCAGATGTTTTGATCAAGAGAGACCTTCATAAAATATGCACATTTTCTCTAACACTAAACATACAAATATGTATTTTACAGGTATAAGGATATTTAATATTTGTATTATATTTGTATTGTGTACTTGAGCTTGTCTCCTCGAAAGTGACTACACCTCAGTAATGCATAACAATTTTTAACAGAAAGGTGAGATTTTGACCTTTCTTGTAGTATGCAGCATTACTAGTTATTGTTTATGGTCAAATCAAATCAAATCAAATTTTATTTGTCACATACACATGGTAAGCAGATGATAATGCGAGTGTAGCGAAATGCTTGTGCTTCTAGTTCCGACAATGCAGTAATAACCAACAAGTAATCTAACCTAACAATTCCACAACTACTATCTTATACACACAAGTGTAAAGGGATAAAGAATATGTACATAAAGATATATGAATGAGTGATGGTACAGAACAGCATAGGCAAGATGCAGTAGATAGTATAGTGTACAGTATATACATATGAGATGAGTAATGTAGGGTATATAAATATAAAGTGGCATAGTTTAAAGTGGCTAGTGATACATGTATTACATAAAGATGGCAAGATGCAGTAGATGATATAGAGTACAGTATATACATATACATATGAGATGAGTAATGTAGGATATGTAAACATTATATTAAGTGGCATTGTTTAAAGTGGCTAGTGATACATTTTTACATAATTTCCATCAATTCCCATTATTAAAGTGGNTATGTTGGCAGCGGCCACTAAATGTTAGTGGTGGCTGTTTAACAGTCTGATGGCCTTGAGATAGAAGCTGTTTTTCAGTCTCTCGGTCCCCGCTTTGATGCACCTGTACTGACCTCGCCTTCTGGATGATAGCGGGGTGAACAGGCAGTGGCTCGGGTGGTTGTTGTCCTTGATGATCTTTATGGCCTTCCTGTGACATCGGGTGGTGTAGGTGTCCTGGAGGGCAGATAGTTTGCACCCGGTGATGCGTTGTGCAGACCGCACCACCCTCTGGAGAGCCTTACGGTTGTGGGCGGAGCAGTTGCCGTACCAGGCGGTGATACAGCCCGACAGGATGCTCTCGATTGTGCATCTGTAGAAGTTTGTGAGTGCTTTTGGTGACAAGCCAAATTTCTTCAGCCTCCTGAGGTTGAAGAGGCACTGCTGCGCCTTCTTCACAACGCTGTCTGTGTGGGTGGACCAATTCAGTTTGGTCCTCTCATGATAAATAAAGACTTTTGTGGATTACGTAGATTACATTTTAGATTACATGTAGTTACATTTAAGCAGTAACCCAGCTACAATGCTATATATAGCCTGGTGGAACCAGCCTGATCGCTTTCACAATTCTGTTTTAGGGCTGAATTCAAATCAGTAGAGCCGGAGGTCAGTGTTATAGAGTGATTGAAATTTAAAGGTAATGTTTCCACGTTTGCATAAACTGCATTCATGGTAAACGCGGCATATGTCGGCTCAATCGAAAATGACTGTTACCCTTTAACCGTGCTACAACGCAGATGTTCAGCACTATGGATTGAATCCAGCTCTTACTGCACATAAAATTAAACAGAATGATAAGCCCAGTGTAGAATGGTGCACGCAGCATCAGGCTGGTTCCACCATGCTAACAATACTACTGTATTATCACACAAGCTGCTCACTGACATCTTTCTCAGACTGGCTACATTTCAGTACCGATGGCCTATTCTACTGTACTTATGCCAAATGACTCACTCTGGCTCCCTCCCAGCATTACCTAGTTAGGACAATCTGTGATTGAGATCTGGAGATATCGCAGGACTGGAAACCTGATTTAGAGAGAAGGGATTCATTTCTAAATGGATCTAGGTTCAGCAGATCAGATGTGGTGCAGATGGTGACATTTAAGACAATGCCTTTGTTCATTGAATTGTACCAGCCATCTCTCTCCCACTCGGTAAATACTTGTGATAGCACCTCATCTGATGGTGTTTGCTAAATTTGCCTCATCCAATTGTAGATGAAAATCCAATGCTGAAAATGTTACAATTGTAAGTTAGTCTGCCAGTTCCATTGTTGGAAATAACACAATGGATAAAAGCATAATTTTAGTCAGCCGAGAACCATATGTTGTTCAAGTGCTGCTCATGTTTTAATTATTGTCGCTAGTTGTCATTCAGGAAGTGTGTTCAAGTTCAGGCGTCTTAAAAGCAGAAGATTACGTGGCATGTCAATGGCATCAGCAACTCTACAAAGAAGCCAACCATAGTCATCATACATGTTGAGTGATGCATGAATAGAAATGTTTCAAACCCATTTCCCTACTGTCCATAGGAGCTCAAGGCATTTGCAACCTGCCAGTAACTAAAAGGAGAGAGAGACCCACATCAGTTTCCACCAGCTAAATATCATGCAACACAATGAGCCGGCCAAAAGCACATCAACTCTAGCCACCATATCACATTAGCACCAGCATTAGTGCTAAGAGATGTAACTTTGCATTAGTAAAAGAACAGTGCATTGCCAGTCCAGTTTTATTAGGCCTAGCCATTTCTTCTCTGTTAATCTTTAACGGGACTGTCATGTGAGGATAAATGCTGAACGCTCCCTCTCTCTCTCATGTCTCTCTGATTTGTGACCTGAATGCATTTAATCTCAATGGCATTATAGCACTATACCTATTTTTTAAGTAAAGAATCACCTTGGATGTGTTTTTTTCCTGACAACTGGATATCTATATAGATGGAATCAATGCCATATACTTATTTGGGGATGAAAGTATTAGAGGCTTTGGTGCAATAATGAATATATTTGTATATGGACAGCATAGAGTCAGGTTCATGTCTTTCTCTTTGGATAGGATGCTAGCGGGTGGGACCATGTGACTATGCCATCGCTGTACATGGCGGTACATGACATCTGAACTTATGAACAAGTGCCTGATCACTAGATTTTGCAAGTTCACTTTGCATAATTCTCATCAGAACTCTAGGTGGAGCCATCACCTTACACCAAATTGTTCATTTCAAATGGATTAACAAAGTAGTGAAGTGTTTAGGTGCTTGATTTCTTTATGCAGAAGTCCTCAGATCCTCACACACATACGGTCAATGGTTTTCCATCGAATTCTTWATTTTTTCTTGAATGAAAGGAGACTACTATTGAAGTGACTTCTGTGTGGTGGCAAACTATGGGATCCAACATTGTTTTCTATCAATCGCCAGTCTCAATAGGACTGGCAGAAGGTTTTGGTTCCAACGGGCCTTCTGAAACAAAGAATATTAAACTAATACCGTACAGTGAGGTTTTACACAGTTGGAGGTTTATTTTGGGGGGTTTAAATAGTGATAAAGTGCTTTGACTGTTGGTAAAGTGCTTTTGTTTCTTTAAAAGGCTATTTAGAATGTATTTTAAGTGTGTTCAGCATGGTTGCCCTGCTCATATTTTGGCTTTGTTAGGGAGACTAAAACATTTAAAAAACTTAGATCTATTTTGCATTTATAACACATCTTGTTCACATTTAATTTTGACCAGAGAAAGCTGTATATGTTTTGGTGTTCACTCTCATCCGAGTGAGCCTCAGACTAAGCCGCCTGTGACTAGTTTAGCTTTTAAACAACTCACAATGAAATCCATTATGCATTGTATTGTCACAGCTGCAAAATAATGACGTGACTTTGCAAAGATAAATCGAAATAGGACTCAGGGAGAGGAGAGACGAGCATTTCAATTCTATGACTGACACAGTTATCACTCGCCAGGAGCTTATGGATGGAAGCTCATCCAGGGAGAGGGATTGTTAGGCACTGTCATGTTGGCTACATTTGATGGATTACTTTAATTAATATCGGTTATGCCTTTCTTTCTCTAAAACACCACTGTCTCAACAGTCTTTCTCCTCAATTTCACACAGCTTTTTATTTTACTCAGCTTTGAAATGAGATAAAATCAAATCTGTCTGTGCATTCTGATTAAATGAAACAAGTAAGGTTTGGTAATTTCACCAAATTGAAGAGCGGGATGGCATGTCACATTTGATAGAATATTGGGTCTCCTAGGTGTTACTGTATCTGTCAAATCATTGAAAGTAGTTACAAAACAGCTTTTATTGGTATGAATTTCCATTGTGTTTTGGTAAACATAACATACTGATTGAGTTCCAAATAGAGAGGTGTAGTAAAATCCAATTTTGTTGACCTTCAGACTTTCAAACTTTGACATAGAGTCAACCATCGGGAAGCTGGATTAGGGTTACTGGGACCCAAATCTATGTGGAATACGATTATAAACTCCCAGGGTTGGACGCATGGCTTTAGGTTCTCAGAATCATGTCTGGCATGGGTTGTCGAGCACTTTGCAGTGTTTTTTTTCTTCCCATTTGTGTACATGTAGTGGCATGACAAGAATACTGTCAAGGCTTAGCACTTGTTTAGCCGAACATGCAGCCACTGACTGCAGTGTGTTAACATCCAGGGAACACTGAGACACTGACTGTATTTGTCTACACCATTTTAAGAAGCAGCAAACACTCCATCTTGGGCTCCTTTTGAAGTTCATCTGTGTGTGAGAGCAGGTTGGTGGCCATGTATTGTGTTGTGAATGTGTACCGGTGCAGACAATAAATGGGTAAAACGGGGACAAATCAACATAAACATAGTTTGGTGTGTGTGGACTAACCACTGCAGCGCTATTGGAGGTGCTTCTTCAACTTTTGAACTATTTCAAGATCACTGAGCAAACACAATTTTCTGTCTGAACAGATCAGGGTTCACCATCAAACTAAACACATTAAATGTGCTAACATCTTTCTCCAATGGGTTGGAAGATGTACTTTCCACATAGACCAATCCTGAAAGAAATAATTGGCATGTTTGCCACGGACCATCTTTCACAAAGGTAACCTTGTTGGCCTCAGTACAAAGTCTGAGATTTTTACTATTTAGTCATAAATATTCATTCATTTGATGATACAGGAGAAACGTGTCTACAGCATTGATACATCTTTGTGTCTTTGTTTTTCTCTTCGTTTCCTTTAAGTCTGCATAGAACATTCTCTCTCTATGATAATACAGAGATATTGCCAAACAAAACCAGAATGTGGCACTGTAAAATGTATTTTTGGTCTTAACAGTCCTGTCAAAATAACACTAATGCTATTGGTATTTTAGCTCAGTACAGTAATGGCACAGATGACACACTAATACTCTATATGTATAATTCAATGAAGAGAAAGGGATGAGCACAGATCACAGGGTACTTAGAGGAGATATGGAAAGGGTCACAGCCTCAAAAGGCATCCACACGAATAACGAGCAGCCCACTCCATATTCCAGAGGGATATCTAAAAGCTGAGACTCCATCTCCATTAGTTATTTTTCAAGTTGGAAGCTGCTCTTTCCTTTTTATACTTATTCCTGACTATGTTTCATTGATAAAATCATGTTTATCAATTAGCAGATGAATGAAATTGCTAATCAATGAGTCAATATGTGGAAAGACACTTTTGATTTAATTACTTTTGTTCACGCTTAATGTGTAACTGGAAAACACAGCATCTTAAGTACATAAAGTTACATTTTACCCCCATTTACTGTAACAAAGTTATTTTGTAAATGGATTCTCAACTCTGAGAAAAGAGTTGAGAGAGAAAGTGTCACATTTTCTGCATGGTTGCACTAGCGCTTGGGGGGGGGGGGGGGGGCAGTGCCCCTGTGACAACAATTTTGGACCCCCTTGTGGCCCCCCTAAATGTGGAGTATGAAATAATTTGTACATAACACATTTTTGCTATCTTTCTTTTTTACATCCATTATTAGACAGTGGCAACGATGATGATTATGAACATGGTCTTTTGCCTGCTAATGCCTTCAATGCAGTGAAGAAAACGATGACAACAATAACGTCTAATGTAACTGGCCCCTCTAACAGTACAACTGGCCCCAGCTTGGCACACCCAGTTGAAATGGTCTACAACCGCCACTGCATGGTTGGTCTACAAATAGAACCGTCTCTCTCAATGGGAGAACAATTCAAAAAAACGTATTGAACGCCGGGTCCAAACAGGATTGCTAATCTTTTTCAGGAGACACAGCTCTTTTAAGTTAGAGCATGTGTGGCCATTAGGGCCACTTAACTGATCCTCATGACAAGAGCTTCATTGATTAAGCTGGAAGGGCCCTCTTTAACCTGCCTAGCAACCTATTTTATAATTTATCCTCCATTTGTTAAAGGAGGCAAATCTTAATGTAGCAATCCACTACAGCCATCTTTACTACAACCATCAACTATTGGCTGTAAGGGTAATATATCAACATTTAATTTGTTAAATTTGTTTAGCATCTCGGCTTTTCTAGTGTTAAAACTTAATTTAGCCGGATTAGTTGTTGGGAACAGAATGTATTACACTTACTTGTGACCCAGTATGAATAGACTAGCGATCATACATTCCAACTGAAGGTCACTCACTCTCAACATAAATTTGAGCTTTAATGTGAGATGGAAATTGATCATAATTGGCATACTGTGGTATGACCCTTTTTGCATTAAAACAACACCTGATTTAATGGTAAGCGACACTAGTCGCATAGCAATGTTGTTTTATTTTGTTGGCATGGTTATAAATATTCAAACAAACCAAACTAGTATAATCTGGATAGGAAAATATTCACTGGAGGATTAAAATTAACTTTGCAAAATGCTCACATGGTGGTAACATACATGCCAAGGCCCCAAGTCAGAGCACATTTCTCCCTCTCACTGCGTGCACTCTCTGAAAAAGCAGCAAACAACTATTGGTGAAAAAAGTCCCTCTTTGTCCGTCCTTTAAGAATTCTTCCAGGTACTTCAACCAAACCCCCATACCGAACACAGCTTTTCTCTGTCTCAAAACTCTGGAGAGCCAATGACCTCCTTGGCCTCTTCAGTCAGTGTCTTCCTTGAGGACCCTCAACGTGGCACGCTGAGGGCTTTATTCAGCTGCTTCTGAAGATGCTTGTGTTCTTACCTTTAAGGGCCGTCGAGAGTAGGCCATCAGGTACTTCCTGACCAGCGGCATTATGGGTAACTCTCAAGGACATAATCCTTTGGCCGCCTCTTCAACTGTGGACAAGATGGGGGATGTGATAGAATGTGATAGAAGGGCCTCAGAATCTAGACTTCTTTCTTTCTGGCTAATCCTGATTACATTTACGTCATTTAGCAGACGCTCTTATCCAGAGCGACTTACAAATTGGAAAGTTCATACATATTCATCCTGGTCCCCCCGTGGGGAATGAACCCACAACCCTGGCGTTGCACGCGCCATGCTCTACCAACTGAGCCACACGGGACTACATACTGATGACATGTGATGACTTTAGAATTCATATAACTTTTAATGTATCTCTACCCCTCTCTGTAGGTGTTGATTTAACATAGTTGGTTTGCCACCATGACCAACAAGGAATTAAAACCTTTCATCAATATGACTGTCCCATATTCACTAATGAAATCTCGTTGAATAAGGCAGTATATTCGAATTTGCCCTCTCCAAAGACGAACAAGATCATTAGGAGGCATGTGATGCAACAGAGAGAATAATAGATTAAAAAAACATAACATGAAAACTCCCCAGATGAAAGAGATATCATTAAAAATGTCAGCCCAAAATGTATGAATCTGAACATTCAAAAAGTAACCACATTTTTCTCTGAGATGTGGGGAGGTAGAGCAAAAATATATATATATTGTCTGTTGTTTTTGGAGAAGGGTGCAAACGATAAACCCAATCTTTGGGATGAGGCAAGTTCCAGGTCCAGAAGGGAGTGTGGGTTGGGTTGGAAGGTTGTAATGGGAGAGAAGTGGAACTAAAGTCTTAATTCCTGGCTGACTTTGAACTAGAATACCTCTCCTATCCCAGAGGACAGGAGAGGATAGAGGAGTCGTAGGAGTTATTGGATAGGTTCCATGTTATGATGCTTTCCAGCTGCAGGTCCCACATATGGGGAATTCTAAGATGTTGGACTGAAAATGTTTTGCCTGATAAAAAGCCCTTTTACCATGAAAAAGCCCTCTATATTCTCCTTTGCACATCTATTCAGTTTAGTTTTAAGAGACAGGTGATTGATTAGCACAGAGTACCTGCTTGGAGAATAAAAGGTGAATAACCCTATTCAAAAATCTACAATACAGACATTCAATCAGGTCTTTCTAATGGATATTAAAAATAGAATGAGAGATGTGAGAGAGGTCTAACAACAGAATGATGAATTAAAAGAGACAAGTAGGCTTATTCATTTACAAAGGGGTAGTCATACTCTAGCTTGCTAATTAGGAATGTACAGTAAATACTATTGCTTTACATTGTTTCCACCAAGTAGGTAAACAAAACTAAGCATAATTTACACTAAATGTGCTAATTTAGATAATGTTGTCAATTAGATCATGTTGTTTCCTTGAATATCAAAACGACAAATTCCTATTTTCAGGCATTTCGTATAGCAACAAGCCAACTCATAGGAGTTGAAAGTAAGATTAAATAGAATGTTGCGAAATGCACCTCTATTCTCAGAGGAGCCACTAATTCTCACCTATGGAGGCCGAGTGAAGATGAGTGGGCCGTTCCTCCTCCAGCACAACAAAGAATCATAAAGAATATGGATGTGAGGATATAGAGAGATCAACCTGAGGGGGAGCTGGAGCAGAATTCCAATTTATCACCACAACCTAGCCCTTTCTCACTTTTATCTGACTCTAGAGAGCGTTTACCATTCACCTCCGTTCTACTCCTGCTCTTTTCATTCCTCCCTCTATACTACTATACTGCATAGCTGGCTCAGTCTCTTCACTTCTCCCCCCTCTACCCTGGAAGGGATGCTGTCGTCTACAATTGTCTGTGCCGTTAACAGGGAATAGATCAAAGTTGTGGACGGAGTCTCAGGAGCAAGCAGATCAAAGTCAGGATATATTCTCATCTGGAATGATAGGCAGCCTGATCAAGGTTTCAGGAAGGGGGGTCTGATCTTACAGAGGGACATTCAACCATCAAACACCAAGGGAGGGACATGAGGCATGGTGCCACAAACACATTCTAGTTCACAAAGTGGAACTCATCACACATTTTTTCGAGAATATAGAATAACAGTTGAATTCTGCTGTCTTGAACTGCATGCTGTTCATGATATCCCAAACGTTCTACAGGCCAGTGTGATCTGCTGGTCTAAGAAGAAGTGCTGCAGAGCGGAGAAGAGATAAAGGACTGGGAGATCTAGAGAGAGGATGGTAATCTTAAATAACATTTCTATTTGTATGTATAATTCACAGTATACGATGTTGTTTTGAGCTCCCATAGGGCGGCAGACAATTGGCGCAGCGTCGTACGGGTTAGGGGAGTGTTTGGCCGGGGTAGGCCGTCACTGTAAAAGAAGAATTTGTTCTTAACTGACTTGCCTAGTGAAATAAAGGTTGAATAAAATAAATAAACAAAATACTCCAGAGTTCCAAGATGGAACGTTCCATCAACATAGTGCCTGTGCCTTTCATTATTAGTTTAGAGTGATTGGTCATATTTGTTGCATGCATATGTTTGCATATTTGTAATATAACATAAAAATACATTTCTCATGTCTAGTGGCTTGGAATGGTAAAGCGGCCACTTAAGGGTCCCCTTTGACAAGAAATGTGCTTCAGTTAGATGCAAATGATGGATTTCTATGTGATGTGTGATGATGGGGTTGGTCGGCTGCCTGGAAACTGTTCTGAATATGCTTTAGAATAGAAATGGTTGCAACATGAATTGCAATTTTATTTAATGGGTGAGTGCCAGCACTCAACACAGTCTCAGTAAGAGAGACAGGGTAGTGGGTGGCAGATTGGAGAGTTGAAGTGGAGTCTGGAGCGTTGAGGCAGTATGTATAGGTGTAGCACCTTAATTTGACCTATTTTCTCACAGCAAAATTATCCTGCAGCAACATGATTTGAATGTTCAGTCCATATTGTTGCTTGATCAGTGGTTAAGGAGATTTCTAGTCAGTTGCACAACTGAATGCATTCAACAGAAATGTGTCTTCCACAATTAACCCCTCTGAATCAGAGAGGTGAAGGGGGCTGCCTTAACTGACATTATCAGCACCCAGAGAATTGTTGGGGGTTAACAGCTTTGCTCAAGGGAAGAATGCCACATTTTTCCACTTTGCAGGCTCAGGGATTCGAAACAACCACTTTCCCTTTACTGTCCCAACGCTCTTAACCGCTAGGCTATTAGCTGGCTAAAAGTCTGCTCCATGAAAAGTGAAATACTGTTAACATTCAGTAACTGTGTTTAAGCGTGAGTTTTTTGTGAATTTAGGTAAATAATGAAGCTCATCTGCATTTCCTGCCGTGCAGGAAAATTCTCAGCAACAAAAGAGTGATCAAATGATGATCGTACACCTGTATTATAGTCAATCCCAGACTTCCTTTCCCTCTGACCATGACTGTCTGCATCAGAAGAAAGACAATAACTACATGTCTGTCTTTGATCCTTAAAACTGAAAAATAAATGTCATGTTGTTTGGTAGGCCGTGAAAAATGTCTGTGTTCAAATCCTGCCCATCCATGGTCTAAAGATTAGGGTGAAGTGTTTGATTGACGATACAGGAGAGAGCTCCACAGGCAGCTCAAATGTGAACAACATGGGGTTGGGAACAACGAAATATAAGGGGACAAATCTATCTGTCTGGGAGCCAACATGGCACTGACAGAGAGAGAGGAGAAAGAGAGAGAGGGAGATGAAGAGAGAAAATTAAAAAGAAAGCGAAAGAGAGTCCACCAGATTAGGTAAGAGAGAGAGACCAAACAAAGATGACCTCCCAGCTGTTCCCGTGAGAGCCCTGCCCTGGTCTCCTGTGAGAGCCCTGCCCTGGTCTCCTGTGAGAGCCCTGCCCTGGTCTTTGAACACCTTAATCATGCTTCAGTTGAGGGGGATCTGATGGGTCAATACTGTAAGTGTAAATTATGCCCTGTGTGTTATGGATTGGATCTGTCACCCGAGCAGAGCATGGGGTGTATCTGCTCCAGCTGGCCAGCTAGGTATATATCAATCTTCAGTGAGTTGGGAGGGAGGTGGGTAGGGAGTGGGGCTGATAACAATGCATATTCACTCCAGTGTTTAATTGGTATATTGTAATTACTTCGCCACCATGGCCTATTTATTGTCTTACCTCCCTTGTCTTACCTCATTTGCACTCACTGTATATAGACTTTTTCTACTGTGTTATTGACTATATGTTTGTTTATTCCATGTGTAACTCTGTGTTGTTGTTTGTGTCGAACTGCTTTGCTTTATCTTGGCAAGGTCGCAGTTGTAAATGAGAACTTGTTCTCAACTAGCCTACCTGGTTAAATAAAGGTGAAATATAAATTAAATTAAATATTTACAGTTCTGCTGTACACATCCAGTACATACACAAAGACTAAAAATAACACAACAACACAGACAGACACAGGAACACACATACATACACACACTATGTCCACTCCAATGTGGCATAAATCACAACCTGTCTAGGTGTGGCATTTCGCTGTGCCACCCCATGTCCCTCAGGAACCAAACTGGCAGTTCTACATGCTCCACTGTTTTCATCTTTTTACAATCGATCATCCCATCAACCTAACGCACGGTATAAAAACAGCTGGCCTAGCTGCATGGACATGAGAGAAATTGTGGTCTGAACTTTCATGTTTAGTTGAGGGAGGGAAGGCTACAGCAAATCCCCGAGACTATATGTGTGAAGGGCAGCAATCTTGATAAAAATGTCTTGTTCAAGGACATTATCACAGATACTGTATTAACTTGATATAAAAATTGGGGACAGTTGTGTAGCTGTATAAAAACATGATTGAATATGAATATTTCCTATAGATGTCTATATTGAGCACTGAGCTAGAGAGATCACAAGAGAGCACTTGATCAATATAGGCCTAAACTATCTTGAACAGGAATGAATAAGAGCTCATATTATGAAAAAAAAGATATAGCCTGTCTAACACATCTTGTATAGTACCACTACCATCTAAAAACACTTACTATTCTTCCTGAGAATCTATTTGAAAATGAATAATGCAGCCTAGACTACTGCAAGAGCAGAATAGGAGAATTCAACAGTTTAGCTCTCTGCACATACAGAGAATATAAATAACTTCCACCATAGCAGATAGCCAAGGGTGATGTAGCCAGAGGCTAAACAGCTGTTTGCAAGGGTATGACGTCTCCAATCTTCCCCACCGCATGACTTAACGATGCTTTAAAGACAGGGCCGGACTACCCTGGGGCACTTACCCCTGGGGGTGACGTTATGTTGAGATTGCAGGTTCACCCATCCTCCGCACATATTGATACTGTAGTATGAAATAGGGATGCAATTGCTGTTGATGATACTGTGCACTACAGTGAAAGAAGCATCTTAAAGCACATTTTTCCTCTGAAATTATATTAAGCCATGACAGGTCAACTAGCAATGATTATTATTATTTTTTCTATAATTATGTTAATCTCAGGAAAATATTGTGCCAAATACACACTTTTCTCATATATCCCACCATCACACTGCCTACTGTTGCTTTGACTAGGACTACCATTGAGGGCAGTTGGGTTGTAACGAATAGATGTGTTCCTTTAAATTAAATTCCAATACTCATAGTATTGAAGTGTCAATTTAACATGCAGCATGATGACGAAGTTGGGTGCATTGTGTTTGTGAGGGTTTATTAAACCAGTTGACAGGATGTGACCTCACCAAGAATGTCCTTCAGCAGATAATTCAAATGTCCTGTGGTGGAGAGATTAGTGAATGTTCTGTGACGCTGTATCCTGTCAAAATTGCCCACCAATAATGACCCAAGTACAGTTCTATATGCTGCTATTTCTACAAGTGAGGCCAGGAGGATGCACATGACTGCACTGTAGAACTCAAGCCTTTTATCCACTCTGATAGTCCACCACAAATCCGATATATGAGCGCTGTTCACAGAGCACTGAAAATAATATTCATTGAATCAAATAATGCTTTTTCTGCTCTCTTTATTCAAGAATAACTTAGAATGGCACACAGAACACCACCATCTACTGCATGAGAGCGCATAGCACAGCATAATCCATACATCAACCGCATATGGAAATTAGGGACATAAAAAAGAAGCAAGAATTTACTTTTTCCCACTTTCATGTTCCAGACAGAAATGGAAATGAATTACTTAGCAGAGTACAATGTAGTGAATATGCTTTTGCGGAGAACAAAGGTCTATAAAAGGTTCAGTAGTTCAGACAAGTGTGGAGAAGAAAGCGTTCGGGCGAGGATAAGATGAAACGGACTGCCTAGAGAGAGCTCCTTAATGCCACGCGAAGTTGCCCAGCTAGCACATAGAGCTTGGTGAGAGCGTGGTTGTCCTAGTGTTCTTTTGCATACAACCTTCCAACAATGTTGTGGGAATGGTACAAGATACCAAGCTAGCACATAATATTCTGAGAACCATATGTTTCTTAGGTGAGGATTTCAGTACTTCAGCATAACTTTTCCTGCAGGATCCTTCACGGTTCTATTTAAAGTCATGTTCTCAGAACTTTCAGAGAATATTAAGAAACAATGTTCTTCTGTGGGAATTTCAGTACAGAAGCATAACACTTTCTGCAGGTTTCCTCATGGCCCACTAATTGGCCACACCTGATCTTAATGAGTGCTTGTTTCCTTTGAAATGGAGTTTGTTTGAATAGACTAAAATGAACACCTTTGTATGAGTTTAAAAACCATGACATGTTAGCTCCATCCTGGTGGTGCAGTAGACTAATTTCATGGTTAGACAACAAAAGAGCATGCGTTCGAGACAGTGTGCCACAATAAAACAGAAATGTGTTTGCATGATCAATGCCTAAGAAATTGAATTTCCGCCTGTGCTTGCAGTTCAAAACAGTTAAAGCTGCAATATGTAACTTTTTGGGCGACTCGACCATATTCACATAGAAATGTGAGTTAAAGATCTGTCATTCTCATTGAAAGGAAGTCTAAGAAGTTGTAGATCTGTTTTATGTGTGCTATTTCTATGATTCCCGTTCTTAAGTGTTGTTTTTACGTCTTTTACTTTCAGTTTAATCCACAACTTCAAACAGCTGAAAATACAACATTTTGGGAAATTGAAAACATATTTCACAGCGGTTTAAATAGTACAATGATTCTCTGCACTTGCTTATTTTGTCACATAAAGTGATATGCGAACTATTCAAATTTTAGYAACCAGGAAATGTCAGAGGGATATCTGTATATTGCACCTTTCACCCAAACTAAGCTAGCAGTGTTATTAAAAGTGTTATTGAAACATTCAGTGAAAGTTAAGAAACTTATTCAATAACTTCCAAATACCTATAATTTATGTTCTCAGAACGTTAATAAAATCTCCCAGGAAAACTTTCAGGGAACCATCCTAAAACGTTCTCAGAACCTCCCTGCAATGTAAACATTAACGTTCCTAGAACAGGAAAAAAATTCACTTCTGTTCTCAGAAAATTTTAAAATATACGTCAGGAAGTGTATGGCTTCGTTCCCAGAACCAATGCGAAATGAACAATGTACGTTCCCACAACATCCAAGGAACCAAATGTGCTAGCTGGGTGACGAACACTGTCTCACATTTAGATTTGCCATTGAATTATTCCCTTCAGCAGGAATGGTACAGAGACCGTGTACTCTCATTAATGTTAGATGGTTCCTCACCCTGAAAGTAGTCTATGGGCTAGGAGAAAGTACATTTTTTTCTTAAAACAGCCACTATCAACTTCAGCTAACTTTAGCCACTGCTAGCTGAAATTGCAAGCTGCACTGCAAACAATAATTATAGCCCTACTGTTTCAGGAGTACAGTGCATTCGGAAAATATTCAGACCCCTTGACTTTTTCCAAATTTTGTTACTTTACAGCCGTATTCTAATATCGATTCAATTGTTTTTTCCCCCTCAATCTACACACCATAGCCCATAATAACAAAGTGAAAACAGGTATTTAGACATTTTTGCTAATGTACTAATAATCAAAAAAATAAATACATTATTTACATAAGTATTTAGAACCCTTTGCTATGAGACATGAAAATTAACTCAGGTGCATTCTGTTTCCATTGATCATCCTTGAGATGTTTCTACTACTTAATTGGAGTCCACCTGTGGTAAATTCAAGTGATTGGACATGATTTGGAAAGGCCCACATCTGTCTATAAAAGGTCCCACTGTTGACAGTGCATGCCAGAGCAAAAACCAAGCCATGAGGTCGAAGGAATTGTCCGTAGAGCTCCGAGACAGGATTGTGTCGAGGCACAGATCTGGAGAAGGGTACGAAAAGACTTCTGGAGCATTTAAGGTCCCCACAGTGGCCTCCATCATTCTTAAATGGAAGAAGTTTGGAACCACTAAGAATCTTCCTAGAACTGGCCACCCGGCCAAACTGAGCAATCGGGGGAGAAGGGCCGATTGTCACACTGACAGAGCTCCAGTTCCTCTGTGGAGATGGTTGTCCATATGGAAGGTTCTCCCATCTCTGCAGCACTCCACCAATCAGGCCTTTATAGTAGAGTGGCCAGACGGAAGCCACTCCTCAGTAAAGGCACATGACAGCCTGCTTGGAGTTTGCCAAAAGGCAGCTAAAGTACTTTCAGACCATGGGAAACAAGACTCCAGTGCTAGCCTCCCTACACTGGCTTCCTGTTAAGGCAAGGGCTGATTTCAAGGTTTTACTGCTAACCTACAAAGCATTACATGGGCTTGCTCCTACCTATCTTTTCCGATTTGGTCCTGCCGTACATACGTACACGTACGCTACGGTCACAAGACGCAGGCCTCCTAATTGTCCCTAGAATTTCTAAGCAAAGAGCTGGAGGCAGGGCTTTCTCCTATAGAGCTCCATTTTTATGGAATGGTCTGCCTACCCATGTGAGAGATGCAGACTCGGTCTCAACCTTTAAGTCTTTACTGAAGACTCATCTCTTCAGTAGGTCATATGATTGAGTGTAGTCTGGCCCAGGAGTGTGAAGGTGAACGGAAAGGCTCTGGAGCAACGAACCGCCCTTGCTGTCTCTGCCTGGCCTAGCCTGTTCCCCTCTCTCCACTGGGATTCTCTTCCTCTAACCCTATTACAGGTGCTGAGTCACTGGCTTACTGGTGCTCTTCCACGCCGTCCCTAGGAGGGGTGCGTCACTTGAGTGGGTTGAGTCGCTGACATGGTCTTCCTGTCTGGGTCTGATGAAACCAAGATTGAACTCTTTGGCATGAATGCCAAGTGTCACGTCTGAAGGAAACCTGGCATTATCCCTACGGTGAAGCATGGTGGTGGCCGCATCATGCTGTGGGGATGTTTTTCAGTGGCAGGGCCTGGAAGACTAATCAGGATCGAGGGAAAGATGAACAGAGCAAAGTACAGAGAGATCCTTGATGAAAACCTGCTCCAGAGCGCTCAGGACCTCCGACTGGGGCATAGGTTCACCTTCCAACGACTCTAAGCACACAGCCAAGACAACGCAGGAGTAGCTTCGGGACAAGTCTCTGAATGTCCTTGAGTGGCCCAGCCAGAGTCTGGACTTGAACCCAATCGAACATCTCTGGAGATACCTGAAAATAGCTGTGCAGCGACGCTCCCCATCCAACCTGACAGAGCTTGAGAGGCTCTGCAGAGAAGAACGGGAGAAACTCCCCAAATACAAGTGTGCCAAGCTTGTTGCGTCATACTCAAGAAGACTTGAGGCTGTAACCAATGCCAAAGATGCTTCAACAACGTGTCTGAATACTTATGTAAATGTGACTCACCACCTGGATTCGGTCTTATGTAGCAAAAATACTTTGGATACAAGTAGAGACTTGGAACTAGAAAATGGTATATCATACACTGCATTTGAGAAACAATGGGAAAGTTATTCTGCTTTGAAACTTGATAAACTTGTAAACTTACTTTGAGAAAATGGCCTTTGAATGTTTTGGTATCTTATGAAGAGCTCTTCTTTGTCTACACCCATTCAGCATCATTCACACCCTCTGAGCTTTAGCCCCACCCATCTCATTTCGCTCTCGGAGCATTCAGAGCGCACACTTGACGCTCTGGCTGTCAAGACCCGGTGAGAGAAACAGTCACTAATAGTCGGCAGAACCCAGAAGATGAGGCAGACTCAGCAGTACTAGAGATGGTGGTTTAATAAAAGGACAAGATCTTCAGGCAAAGAATATAAATCCACCACGTCCAAAAATAAAGCCAAGAGGCACAAAATGGAAATCCTCCAAAATACAAAGAAATTCCACAAAGTGGTAAAAACAGCAGGGAAAAACAAACCTCAAAAGACTACTCAAAAATACACAAGCACTAAACCAGAGAACCTCTGGAAAATCCAAAAAGAGAAATATATGTTTACAACAAGGCTGGGGCTGGGTGCTAACATACAAACACTGAGCAAAGAACTGAGGAACACACAGGGTTTAAATACTAACAAGGGAACGACACACAGGTGCAAACAATAATTAGAGCAAGGAAAAAACAAAAGGTACCAAAAAAGGTGCAATGGGACATCTAGTGACCAAAACCTGAACAGTCCTGCCAAAACCTGACAGAATCCCCCTCCTAGGAACGGCTCCTGACGTTCCTACCAGCCTTCTCAGGGTGGAGGCCCTGAACTGACGAATGAGGTCAGGGTCCAGTATGTCCTTGCAGGAACCCAGGAGCGCTCCTCGGACCGTAGCCTTCCCAGTCCACCAGATACTGCCAGACCGCTGCACCGGCGGAATCCAGTATCCGGTGGACGGTATAAGCCGACTGGCCTCCGATGACACGGGGCGGAGGGGGAGGTCTGCCTGCCGGGATAAGGGAGAAAAAACAACAGGTTTTAATAAAGAAATGTGAAATGTTGGATTGATCTTAAGGGATCTGGGTATGGCAGGCGAAAAGTAACGGGATTGACTCTCCTGGCAATCTTAAAGGGACCGATGAATCTCTGGGACAGCTTACGAGACTCACCCGTAGCGGTAAGTTCTTTTGTTGAGAGCCATACTCTCTGGCCGGGGTACAGGGTAGGACCGGGACGGCGACGTCTGTTGGCTTGTCGCTGGTACTGCTGTGAGGAACGCAGAAGATTAAGACGGGCCTTCTTCCACGTAAGCCGACAGCGTCTGATGAACCTCGGGCTGAAGGCACTCTGACTTCTGCCTCCTGGTCCGGGAACAATAAAGGAGCATAGCCAAACTGACACTCGTCGGAGACATACCAGTGGAGGAGGAGCACAAGGTGTTGTGCGCGTACTCGGCCCAAACAATGAAGGATGACATGTGGACGGGTGTTGGAAACCATACATCTGAGGGTGGTTTCCAACTCCTGATTCATCCTCTCGGTTTGGCCGTTGGACTCCGGATGGTACCTGAAGATAAACTGGCCGTGGCCCTATGAGTTGGCAGAAGGCTCCTCTGCACCCGTCTTGGAAGCTGGAACTGCGCTGCGACTCAACTGTCGGAAACCATATCTTGCGGAATGCAAGACTCGGAACACATGGTTATCACCAACTCAGCTGTTTCCTTGGCAGAAGTAATTTGGTCAAGGACAACCTGGCCGCCTTAGAAAACCTGTCGATGATGACTAGGATAGTAGTATTACATGGGACGGAGGAAGGCCAGTAATAAAGTCCAACGAGATATGGGACCAGGGTCGGTGGGGAATAGATAAAGGGTGAAGAGAGTCCTTGAGGGCGGAGGTGAGAAGATTTGCCCTGGCAGCACACGGACAGGCCTTGACGAAAGTGGCAACGTCTTCTCTTATGGTGGGCCACCAGAACTTACGCTGAATGAACTCCAAGGTGCGACCTACGCCCGGGTGACAGGTGAGGCGAGAGGAGTGCCCCCACAGGAGGACTTGGGATCTTGCTGCCTTGGGAACAAACAACGATTGGCAGGACCTCCCTTAGGACCCGTTTCGATGGCTTGAGCTTGTCTCACGGTATCCTCAACTTGCCACGAGATTGGAGCCACGATCTTAGCGGCAGGAAGAACAGTCATGTCAGTATCTTCTCGAATGGCAGGAGAGTAGACTCGTGACAAGGCGTCCGGTTTGAGATTCTTCGACCCGGGTCTATAGGTGAGGATAAACTGGATCGGCTGAAGAAAGAGACCATCGAGCTTGTCTGGAGTTCAACCGCTTCGCCTGCTGGATATACTCCAGATTTTTGTGGTCCGTAAGCACTTGAATGGTTGAGAAGCCCCCTCGAGCCAGTGTCTCCATTCCTTCAATGCCATCTTAACCGCTAGGAGTTCACGATCCCCCACATCGTAATTCCTCTCGGCCGGGTAAGCCGGTGAGAGAAGAAGGCGCAAGGATGAAGCCTCTTGTCTTCCCCCCTGAGACAGGACAGCTCCCAACACCAACTCTGATGCGTCTACCTCCACCACAAAAGGTTCATCCGCCGTCGTAGTGTCAGGATGGGAGCAGAGAGGATGCGCTGCTTGAGTCCTTGGAAGGCCGCTCAGCTTCTCTTCCCACAGAAACCTTGTGTTGCCACCCTTGGTTACAGCTGAGAGAGGGGCTGCCACCGAGCTGAAGTTCTTGATGAACTTTTTGCGGTAAAGTTAGTGAAGCCCAGGAAACGCTGAACTTCCTTAACGCGACTTGGGGGTGGGCCAATCCGCTACCCCGCCTACCTTCTTGGGTCCATCTGGACTCGACGAGGTTCCACTACAAATCCCAGGAATTGTACTCGAGAGGAATGGAATTCACACTTTTCCGGCTTAACGTACAAATGGCTGTCTAGGAGGCGTTGATGCACTTGTCTGACATGCTTAGTGTGTTCTTGAAGGGAGCTCGAAAAGATGAGGATGTCATCCAAGTAAACAAACACGAAAATGTTAAGCATATCCCTAAGCACATCGGTTTATGAGCGATTGGAACACAGCCGGGGCGTTGGTCAGGCCGAAGGGCATCACCAAGTATTCGTAGTGACCAGTAGGCGTGTTGAAAGCGGTCTTCCACTCGTCACCGGGTTTGATCCGCACAAGATGGTATGCGTTCCGTAGGTCAAGCTTAGTGAAGACCACTGCTTCCTGGAGCAGCTCAAAGGCTGTGGCCATAAGGGGTAGCGGGTAGCGGTTACGACGGTTATGGCATTCTCTAAACCAGAGAACCTCTGGAAAATCCAAAAAGAGAAATATATGTTTACAACAGGCTGGCGTGGCTTTGGGTTGTGTCTAAACCATACAGAACACTGAGCCAAAGAACTGAGGAACACACAGGGTTTAAATACTAACAAGGGAACGACACACAGGTGCAAACAATAATTAGAGCAAGGAAAAAACAAAAGGTACAAAAAAGGTGTAATGGGGACATCTAGTGACCAAAACCTGAACAGTCCTGGCCAAAACCTGACACTGGCCAATGATTTGTTTACCTCTAGATAACGAGATGGCAACAATTTCATTACAATTTTTTGCCTACCTTTACTGACAGCGGCCATATTCAACGTGTGTTGTACACTTTAGCTTAAGACATGTAGCTAGCTAGGTAAACAATGAACCCAGCTAGGTAAACATTGTGTAAGATCACACACGTCAAGTAACGTTAGCTAATGAGCCAGCCAGCTAACGTTAGCTAGTTAAACAACAATGAACAGAGTGCCAAATCATGTCGTTACTACCCTGCATAAATCTACTGGGAGCTAACCAACGAGGTTCAATGTAAGCTAGCTAACATAACCTCATACACGTAACGTTAGCTAGGGAGCCAGCCAGCTAACGTTAGCTAGCTAGCTAACAGTACACTTTAGCTTAAGACATGTAGCTAGGTAAACAATGAACCTAACTAGGTAAACAATGTGTAAGATCACACACGTCACGTAACGTTAGCTAACAAGCCAGCCAGCTAACGTTAGCGAGTTACACAACAATGAACATAGTGCCAAATCATGTTGCTACTATCCTGCATGAATCTGATGGGAGCCAACCAACCAGGTTCAATGTTAGCTAGCTAACATTAGGCTCTAACTAGCAAAGCAAATGGTTCTGGGATACGAATAATAATGTCATGCACATACAGTAACGTTAGCTAGGGAGCCAGCCAGCTAACTAGCAGTACACTTTAGCTTGAAATGAAACCACTTTCTGTCAAAATTTGAAATGTGTAATATCTGAAAATGTAGCTAGCTAATGCTAGACTATCCTACCCGTATACATCATCATGCATGATGGACGCGACTCCCTGTCACTGATGCCATGCCACGGTTGCCCTTAGTTTGAAGATGTAATCCAGAGACAGGTGTTTTCTCCATCTCTTTAACTATCATACTCTAATTCCACTGATTTCAAAAATTGATCCTCCAGAAAGTAGAGAGCAACACTTATGCAGCTCCACTACATGACATATTTAAAAAATAGCTGCATTCGACAGGATTAACACAGACTGACCAGCTCAAACAGACAGAAGCCTTCTATATGGCAGACCAATCCGAACTCCTCTCTCGGCATGTCCAGGCCGCTCAACATATCTGCCAATCATGGCTAGTGGGAAGGTTGCTGACTTTTTCTGTGGCTTAACCAACAAGGTTCGTAATTATGGAGTATTGTGTGTAGATTGATGAAGAAAAATATTAATTTAATACATTTTAGAATGAGGCTATAACGTAACAAAATGTGGAAAAAGTTAAAGAGTCTGAATACTTTCCGAAAGCACTGTATATACAGTATGTATGTTTGTATATATATACAGTACCAGTAAAGTTTGGACATACCTACTCATTCCAGGGTTTTTCTTTATTTTTACTATTTTCTACATTGTAGAATAATAGTGAAGACATCAAAACTATGAAATAACACATATTGAATCATATAGTAACCAAAAAAGTGTTACACAAATCAAAATATATTTTATATTTGAGATTCTTTACACAGCTTTGAACTCTTGGCATTCTCTCAACCAGCTTCATGAGGTAGTGACTACCTGGAGGTGACTACCAGGTGACTACCTGGAGTGATGTTTGCTGATAATGGGCCTCTGTATGCCTATGTAGATATTCCATTAAAAATCTGCCGTTTCCAGCTACAGTCGTCATTTATAACATTAACAATGTCTACACTGTATTTCTGATCAATTTGATGTTATTTTAATGAATGAAAAATGTGCTTTTCTTTAAAAAACAAGGACATGTCTCAGTGACCCCAAACCTTTGAACAATAGTGTGCATGTAACCCTTACTTAACTAGGCAAGTCAGTTAAGAACACATTTTTATTTACAATGATTGCCTACTCCGGCCAAACCCAGACGATGCTGGGCCAATTGTGCGCCACTCTATGGGACTCCAAATCACAGCCAGATGTGATGCAGCCTGGATTTGAACCCGGGACTGCGGTGACGTCTCTTGCACTGAGTTGCAGTGTCTTAGACCGCTGCGCCACTTGGGAGCCCTTGTACCATTTCATTCATCTTATAAAATGCATCACCCAATGCCCCTGTGTGAAAAATGACATTCAATAACTGGTGTGTGCCACCTTTAGCTGCAATGACTCCAACCAAACGCTTCCTGAGTTGTTGATCCACCTCTCACGTTGCTGTGGGGGAATTTTGGCCCAGCCTTCCATGCAGAACTGCTGTAACTCAGCAACATTTGTGGGTTTTCAAGCATGAACTGCTCGTTTCAGTTCCTGTCACAACATCTCAATTGGGATTAGGTCTGGACTTTTACTAGGCCATTCCAAAACTTCAAATTTGTTGCATTTTAGCCATTTGAGTGGGCCTGACATTCTTCTGTAGAATTATCTGATACCGAGCAGAAGTCATCCAGGTCCTGAGGCAGCAAACCATCCCCAAACCATCACACTACCACCACCACCATGCTTGACCGCTGGTATAAGGTTCCTACTGTGGAATGCAGTGTTTTGGTTTTTGCCAGGCATAATGGAACCCATGTTTCCAAAAAAGTTATACTTTTGACTCTGTCCATAGATCATTCTTCCAAGAGACTTCATGCTCATCACTAAGCTAAGGATTCTGGGACTAAACACCTCCCTCTGCAACTGGATCCTAGACTTCCTGACGGGCCGGTTCGAGGTGGTGAGGGTAGGTAGCAACACATATGCCACGCTGATCCTCAACACGGGGGCCCTTCAGGGGTGCATGCTCAGTCCCCTCCTGTACTCCCTGTTCACCCACGACTGCATGGCCAGGCACGACTCCAACACCACCATTAAGTTTGCAGATGACACAACAGTGGTAGACCTGCTCACTGACAATAATGAGACAGCCTACAGGGAGGAGGTCAGAGACCTGGCAGGGTGGTGCCAGAATAACAACCTCTCCCTCAACGTAACCAAGACTAAGGAGATGATTGTGGACTACAGGAAAAGGAGGACCGAGCACGCCCCCAATCTCATCGACGGGGCTGTAGTGGAGCAGGTTGAGAGCTTCAAGTTCCTTGGTGTCCACATCACCAACAAACTAGAATGGTCCAAACACACCAAAGTCGTGAAGAGGGCCCGACAAAGCCTATTCCCCCTCAGGAAAACAAAAAGATTTGGCATGGGTCCTCAGATCCTCAAAAGTTTCTACAGCTGCAACATCGAGAGCATCCTGACTGGTTGCATCACTGCTGGTACGGCAATTGCTCGGCCTCTGACCGCAAGGCACTACAGAAGGTAGTGCGTACGGCCCAGTACATCACTGGGGCTAAGCTGCCTGCC
>NC_036859.1:20770567-20775202 GCF_002910315.2 Salvelinus sp. IW2-2015
ACAAACACTAAAGTCATATTGAAATCTGAAATTATATCCATCTGATACATAATCCTAACAATAACACCTAACAATTTGTTGTACTGTAGGTTCATTGTCATATCGTACACATCAAAAACCATTAAAAATGATAAAGAAATAGATATTTTTGGTCCAAATGCTGTTTTGAAGTAAAGAAAATTGTACCTACATACTGAATAAGGCTATGAAGCCAAAATGTCTGTGTACGCTATCCCTGATGCAGTAAAAAAGTAAGCTTTATGCGACACTTTTGAGTGCGAACCCATTACACCTCTTTGTTGGTCTTGTTGGATGGACAGATGTTCTAAGTCTTGTTTCTGCTGTGACAAGGTAAGCTGTCGCAAGAATTACTAGAGTACAGTGGAAAGGCCATGGCACACTTCATAATGAGAGACACAGAGCAAACCAGAGGAAGCAAAGCACCAATCATAATCCTGGCGTGAACGTGACTGGAATGAGGAACACACCCACACTTCACCATCCTAGCCATTGAGATGTTGGCTTGACCAGACTTAGTGTGTCATTTCTTGAAATAGTTGACAAACCAATCATACAAGCTTGAATCCAACATCTTCATAATTTCAGTCCTGTGTTGCACTACCTTGCTCATGGGTACTCATTTCCTTGCATAAAAAGGGCTTATTTTATTAACATTGTGATATTTTGTGATATATAGCTCCCTCTCCTGGTGTGTCAAGGAACAGGCTCACATTATTTAGGAAAGTCACAGTACTGTATAGACCTAAACAAGACACACTCGTGTATGTGTAAGTATGCACATATATGTTATAGCAGTTGGCAAGGAAATACATAATTTGTATCATTGGAATCATGGAAATGTTTTTCCTTTTGCAATGTTGTTTACAGTAATTACACTAGTGTGCCTGTCTACAGAATGATATTTGCCTGTGATAGGTGTCAGAAAAGCTTGTTCAGATAAGTGGCTGAATTGTGTGATTCCCAAATACTTCGCTAGAAATAAAACCTTACACGCAATGAACAGGGTAGCAAAGTTCAACAATCATTCTAAGAACTGTCAAAATCCGCAGAGAAATTCTTTATGTCTAAATAAGAAGATCATTTAAGCGCGCAAGTCTCAACCAGATATTTTTTCTTAAGGATTTCCTGATGTCGACATTTTGACATCAGAACGAATATACACTGAACAAAAATATAAATGCAACATGGAACAATTTCAAAGATTTTACTGACTTACAGTTCATATAAGGTCAATTGAAATAAATAAATTAGGCTCTAATCTATAGATTTCATATGACTGGGTATACAGCTATACATCTGTTGGTCACAGATACCTCTAAAAAAACACTAGGAGTGTGGATAAAAAAACAGTCAGTATCTGGTGTGACCACCATTTGACTCATGCAGTGCGACACATCTCCTTAGCATAGAGTTGATCGACATGGGGCTGTACATTATAATGCTGAAACATGAGGTGATGGTGGCGGATGAATGGCACGACAATGAGTCTCGGGATCTCGTCACGGTATCTCTGTGTGCAATTGTGTTTGTTGTCGTTAGCTTATACCTGCCCATACCATAACCCCACCRCCACCATGGGGCACTCTGTTCACAACGTTGATATCAGCAAACCGCTCGCACACACGCTGTCTGCCATCTGCCCGGTACAGTTGAAACTGGGCTTCATCAGTGAAAAGCACACTTCTCCAGTGTGCCAGTGGCCATCAAAGGTGAGTATTTGCCCGCTGAAGTCGGTTACAACGCCGAACTGCAGCCAGGTCAAGACCCTGGTGAGGACGAGAAGCACTCAGATGAACTTCCATGAGACGGTTTCTGACAGTTTGTGCAGAAATTCTTCTGAGCAAACCCACACTTTCATCTGCTGTCTGGGTGGCTGGTCTCAGACGATCCTGCAGGTGAAGATGCCGGATGTGAAGGTCCTGGGCTGGCGTGGTTACACATGGTTCTGCGGTTGTGAGGCCGGTTGGACATACTGCCAAATTCTCTAAAATGACACTTATGGTAAAGAAATGAATATTCAATTCTCTGGTGGACATTCCTGTAGTCAGCATGCCAATTGCACGCTCTCTCAAAACTTGAGAAATCTGTGGCATTGTTCTGTTTGAAGAAACTGCACATTTTAGAGTGTCCTTTTATTGTTCCCAGCACAAGGTGTGCCTGTGTAATGATCATGCGGTTTAATCAGCTTCTTGATATGCCACACCTGTCAGGTGGATGAATTATCTTGCAAATGAGAAATGCTCACTAACAAGTATGTAAACAAATTTGTGCACATTTGAGCTAAATTAGCTTTTTGTGCTTATGGAACATTTCTGGGATGTTTTATTTCAGCTCATGAAACATGGGACCAATACTTTACACATTGTGTTTATAAATTTGTTCAGTATATTTTAAAACCGGGTCTGATTGAGCACTCACAGAGAATCATGGCAAACAAGAGAATAAAATATAAAGGAAATCTTACAGGGCAGTTGACAAAAAAATAATAAAGAAGAGAACCAGGAGGCACTGATCAGAGTGGAGAGAATTTCAGCCAAATCAAATCAGTCCTTCTTGTTAAGTTAGTCCACCCCACCACTTCCTCATTCTCAACATTAGAGAGAAGCAGGCAGCCTCCACTTACCCAGCCACCCACTCACTTTTGAAGCCATAACCAATCAGCCTGCCAAAAGGCCCAGGGCAGATGAACTGGCTGTGTGGGATGAGCCATATGAACCATACACATCACTGGCTGAGTTGCTGAGTAGAACGTTGAGAGAGAGAAAAAAAACAAAAGGAGGGTGAGGATGAATGCATCACTGATATGAGATGAGGCAGTAAGAACCATGGCTGGATTAAGAAATCACAATTGACCAGTCACATGTATTTATTTATTATGCAGTTAATGTTTCATTTTTTATTAATCAGTTACCCAATCAAGTCATAGTAAAATGTTCTCAGAACCTCCCTGCAGCCTAAAAAGAACAGGCAACATTTTTTGGAAAAACAAATCGACATACACTCTGCCCTCCATGGAATGAGTGCTAAAGGTTTCTGCTGTTCTAAAACCATGCCACWGGGCAAAAACTGGTTTAACTTCTTATGGCTGCAGGGGCAGTATTGAGTAGCTTGGATGAAAGGTGCACAGAGGTGCCCATAGTAAACTGCCTGCTCCTCAGTCCCAGTTGCTAATATATGCATATTATTATTCGTATTGGATAGAAAACACTCWRAAGTTTCTAAAACTGTTTGAATTATGTCTGTGAGTATAACATAACTCATATGGCAGGCAAAAACCTGAGAAGTTCCACTTCCTGTTTGAATTGTTTCTGAGGTGGCAGGTTTTCAACCAAGTTCTCATTGAAATTACAGCGAAATATTGATGAGTTTTCTTCCTACGGCTTCCACTAGATGTCAACAGTCAATAGAACTTTGTCTGATGACTCTAATGTGAAGGGGGGCCGAAGGAGACATGAATTAGTCATCACTGCCATGAGGTGACCACGCATTGAACACACGCCTTCACATGGGGAGGATCTCCGTTCCACCGCTATACTGAAGTCAATCGAATTCTCCTGGTGGGAACGTTATTCAAGATGTATGTTAACAACATTCTAAAGAGTGATTCAGTACATCGTTTGACATGTTTCTACTGACTGTTACGGAACTTTTGGACATTTCATCACGTTATAGTGGATGTGCTTTGTGACTTTGGAATTGTTTACCGCTATCGCGCTAACCAAAGTAGATAATTGGACATAAATAAACGGACATTATCGAACAAATCAAGCATTTATTGTGGACCTGGATTCCTAGGACTGCATTCTGATGAAGTTCATCAAAGGTAAGGAAACATTTATCATGTATTTTCTGGTTTCTGTTGACCCCAACATGGCGGCTAATTTGGCTATTGTTCTGAGCTCCGTCTCAGATTATTGCATGATTTGCTTTTTCCGTAAAGTTTTTTTGAAATCTGACACAGTGGTTGCATTAAGGAGAGGTATATCTATAATCCATGTGTATAACTTGTATTATCATCTACATTATGATGAGTATTTCTGTTGAAACGATGTGGCTATGCAAAATCACTTGATATTTTTGGAACTAGTGAATGTAACGCTGCCAATGTAAACTCAGATTTTGTTATAAATATGAACTTTATCAAACAAAACATGCATGTATTGTGTAACATGAAGTCCTATGAGTGTCATCTGATGAAGATAATCAAAGGTTAGTGATTAATTTTATCTCTATTTCTGCTTTTTGTGAAAGCTATCTTTCGCTGGAAAAATGGCTGTGCTTATTGTGGTTTGGTGGTGACCTAACATAATCGTTTGTAGTGCTTTCGCTGAAAAGCATATTTGAAATCGGACACTTGTGGGATTAACAACAAGATTACCTTTAAAATGATAAGACACATGTATGTTTGAGGAATTTTAATTATGACATTTTTGTTGTTTGAATTTGGCACACTGCACTTTCACTGGCTGCTGTCATATCGATCCCGGTAGCGGGATGCAGCCATAAGAAGTTAATCAATGTTGTTTCCACATAATTTCAACCAAAAACATCTATGCAATGACGTTGAATCAACATTGAAAACTCACTGGATTAGCAAAAAGTAATCAACATAAG